>NC_053431.1:108464772-108489263 GCF_007990345.1 Gossypium hirsutum | reverse complement strand
TAGATTTATTTTTGCTTTTACTTTGTTCTTGTGTTAGTACTAGTTAAGTTAGTTATTATTGTAGCTAAGGTTTATTTACATTTCCAGTCCTTCTACATTGCTTCAAACTCTTTAAGCTTTATTTTAATGCATTTCAGTTTATTTTACTTTAAATCTATTAAAATTGTTCCTTTTATGTTCTTTGCTTTAGATTTTCTTGTTGAATCTTTTAGTTTTTTTCTCTTTAAGTTTTCTTGCATAAAATCTCAAATTTTATATTTTCTCAAGCTTTACTTTCATGCTTATTTCCTTCACTTTGAGCATGAGTAGCTAAACTTCGATGGAGGTTGGTTGATGGAGATTCGGGTAAGTTAAAATATTTAGACCAATGAATAAATCATAATAAATTGGACTAAATCAAATCCAACTAAGAACTTAGGAAGTGACGCCCTTAAGGGAATATCAAGATAAGTGAGATCAGAAGGTAATCTTGTCGCACACTGTCATCATCCTGATTAACCGGTGAGATTGAAGATAATCGATCTATTCGTTAACCGGTTAATTGAGATCGAAATAAAATGGAGCACTTAGTATTAGCGTTTATTCTTGTTCGAGTTATATGACAATCGAATCAACCACATTAGTTATTTTCTGATAGTCCTTAGTTTACTTTCTTGCAATTTAGTCCTTAAATAGATATTTACTTTTCTTGCGAACTTATCTTTTTCATGAATTACCGTACTATAATCCTATCATAGTTGCTTATACGTTATTATATATGCTAGTTATCGCTCAATCGCCTCTTTCTTTGGGTTTGACCCATTGGAATATTTGTTTTTCATCGGAAATATAAATATTACAATTGACACTGTATGCTTGCAGTAAAACTGGTCTTTAAAATAGTTTTATAAATTCAGTGTTTTAATGCACACGCGCGTAGCTAGTCAATTAGTTTGCAAAATTTGAAAATAGAATAAACATAAGAAAAATCTAGTCTTGTAATTATCGACAAAGTCAACAAGTAAAAAAAATCTCTAGGCCTAAGCAGATCCCACATTGCCTTTTTGTCCAGAGCTCGTTGGTAAATTTTCATAATTCAGGCTTCACTTGGATCATTCGCCTCGCCACTACTCACCTTGCGATCTAATTATCTGCAACATAAAGAAATGAGTGAATAAGTTCTTATGAACTCAGTGAATATATAGGAAGACCACAAAGCACACACAAAACATAAGTTAAACAAAAGTTTAGGCGAAATATCGCTTTGCGAACTGGGTTCACCATATAGATGCGAAACCTGGTTCGTGGATAACTGCTGTCAATAAAAAAAGGAACATAGTAGTTTGCAAAACACATTCATATTCACAAGTACTTTTCTGTTGGATAGCGGATATCCTTATAACTCTTCTCTTAGATCCAAGAATCCTTAACATGTCCCATAAGTGTAGTATATAGCTAAACACTCTCCAAACCTGCCAACATGTCCCATTGATAGAGTACAGCTCAACATTCCCTTATCTCTCCAACCTGTCCCAGGGCCTCAATGCCTAAATCACAAGCCACAAATGTGAGTACTCACAATCATATGGCATGCCATTATATCCAACATTTACAGAAAATTATCGTGCTGAAATCCTTTACAAAACATAAGCTCGCCATACATGTGGAGCTCGCAAAACACTGTCATATAGAGCTCGCATATCACTATTCATAAAAATATATCTTAAACATGATCATAAAATAGATTTTTTGAAAAGACTTACTCTTGGAACTTAAGTTAAAACTCTAGGCTCCCGATTAACATAATGGTTCGCACATATAAGTGGTGATCCCTGAACACTCACAAATTTATTGTAAACTTTAAACAAGCTTTGCTTTTCCCTTGTCACTGCTTATAGATGGTTCTGCTGGGCTTGCAACATACACAAACATATACATATCACTTTAATAGAAAAAGCACATTGAATTCATAGATACAAGCGAACTTAGTTTTCTGGACAATTAACCCTAATAGAATAGAGCCTTACCTTGTATTCTAAGGGCTAGGTTCTTTCTAAACTTGACAACAAAATAACTGACATAGTAGTTTTATCATTTCAACAAATATGAAATTTCAAAGGAATGAGGCTTAATTTATAGGCACTAAGTCTTTCGATGCTTTTAGGATAACCTAGTTGACTTAGGAAAAAGTTATGTGCATGAGTAGTGTTGGAAAATAAGTTGACTTCCTAATTCTAGTATAACTTGATCTGCACTGGCGAACCTCAATTTGCCAAGCCTATTGGCGAGAACCCTGCTCATTACGTCTATTGGTGAATACTATTTGCCGAACCTACTGGCGAACTCTACTTAACAAGTTTTATGGCGGATACTTGTTCGCCAAACCACTGGTAAACTCCTGCTTGCTGGCCCAAACTCCTAGGCCCTATTTCGAAATGTTACAATTTTTAATTACATACTCACAATTCATAAAATACAAAATAACATATATTCACAACTTAAAACTTTATATTTTAATTCACTATCATTAAGTAGTTTATAACACTTCACTTACATATTTTATTTCACCTTTTCAGCACCTTAGTAATTTTTGAATATTTTACAATTTATCCCTAAATTCATGAAAATTCAATAATTACTTTTATAGCACTTTAATATCACTATTCACTTCATTTAAATCTTTAATCACAATATTTATTTCACAAATCAAATTTTAAAATCTTTACAATTTAGTCCTCTCTATAGTAATTTCACCATTGTACATCTATTCACTTATTAATCAATGACAAATAAATAAATTTTCATTCCTTGTCAATTAATCCTTAATTTCATAAAATTCACTAATCACAAAATATTACTTTATAATTTCTTACATTACTAACATATCTTTAATTACATATTCACTACTAAATTCAATATACATATTTAGTAATCTTAACTGTAATGACCTGAAATTCACGGGCACCGGAAAAGTGAGTTATAGGGCCTCCGTCTTAGTGAAATAAGTTCGAAAATAATTATTAAAAATATTTATGAGCCTAGTGGTGTGTCTAATTAGGATCTAATTAAGTGAATTTAGTTTAATTTAGAGTAAGTAATAAAAAGGATTAAATTGAATAAAGGGTAAAAGTTTAATTATAAAGCAATAGAAAATAAAAAGGATTAAAATGGCAATTAAGCCATTGACTACAAATGAGGTGGCATATTGGTGAAATAAAATCAAAGATTTTTTTAGGTTTTATATATTATAATGATTATTATTATGGTTTTATATTAAATTGTTATGATTATTTAATTGATAATATATTATAAATAAATTAAATAGAAGACAATTGTATGGTAATAAAATATACATGTGTAAGAATTGTATGGGTACATTTGTAATTTAAATATTTAATTACTTATAATTTAAGTATAAAGATATTTCATAATTATTAATTGTATTAATTAAATCATGAGATTTTTATTTAATAAGCAAATTAGATAATGACATTTGTAATAATATAAATATGTACACTTGTTATATAATTATTAATTTACTTAATATTAAAGTAAAAGATATTTTAATATATTATATTAATATTATATTATGTTAATAAAATAATAAAGTATAAAAGAATTAAAGAAATAAAGAAACAAAGCAAATAGAAACAGAATTGAAAACGGGAAGCAGGGGAGAAAAAGAGAAAGAAAAAGGGAAAGAAAAATAAAGATAAAACTAAGGATTTGAAGCTTGGAGTTAATTTGGTAAGTCAATTAAGTCCTTTTTAGTTAATTTTGATGTTTTAGGAGCTTTGAAACAAGATTTTGATGAAATTAAGTTGATAGTTCAAGAGTTCATATGTTTCCAAGTAGGGTTCATGTTGGAAAAATTATGGAATTAGGGATTTAATTGAATGAATTCTAAGTTAGAATTGATTAAGGGATTAAATTGTAAACTAGGCTATAAGTTTTATGTTGTAGGGACTAAATTGAAGAAATTTCGAAATTAAGGAAATATGCTGAAAATTTTATAGTTAAATATAAGTTTAGACAAAATTTGAATAGAAAAGAGAGTGAATTGGATTAAGAAATAATTAAGTTTAGTTAGGATTAAATTGGGAATAAGGTAGGAGTTGTTTAGAAATTTAATTATTTATTATAATTAATGCTGTAAATAATAATGTAAATTACTATTATTTTCGTAGCCAACAAAGAACCGGAAGCATCAGCATCGAAAGGAAAGGAGAAAGTCATCGAGGACTAAAACGGGAGAATTACGGTGTGTATTACTATAATTCAAATTTAATTAATATTGATTGCTAAATTTTAATTGTTATGTATGGTAAATAAGACTTGAGGTAAGTATGTGAAATTGATATGAATATTGAGTGAAAATGAAAGTGATATAAATTGAATCAAATTGAATTGAATAAGTGAATTATGGAATATGTGATTATTTGAAAGTGTATTGATTGAAAATAAATAAATTGTGACAAATGTATGGTGTTGATGGTATACACTTGTGTGAAAATTAATTTGTATATGAATTAAGATAATAGATATTTGAATTGAATGAGTATTGAAAATTTTGTGTAAATGAAATTGAAATTAGAAAAAGTAAAATAATACCCTATTAACTTGTCGGACTAGATTCGATACAAATGGCATGCCATTGGATTTGTAATGTGATGAAGAGATTGTAGTTCGGCCGAGAGGATGTTTCTGTTATTATATACTTCGGTTTATCCGAATAGGCATTTAATGCCTTATTGGTGTGTTTGGGAGGATATATTATACCGGTGTGTTATGGAGGATTTATAATATTCCGGGTGTGTTTGGGTTGGATATTCTGGTGTGTTTGGATAGAATCCGCGTATCTGTCATAGTCCGAGCTTTGTTAATAGGGTAAATAATTGAAATGAAATTTTGAAAATGAGATTATTTGTTTTAGCACAATTGAAAAGTACGAGAAAGAATGTATGAACTAAATTATGAATTGAGTTAGTATGAAAAAATGAATTATGAATTTAAGATTTATGAAGTAAATTATTGTATATAAAAGTAGTTTAAATAATTATAAAATTTATGGTTGATGTTTGTAATTTATTAATGTTAAATAGTCTTGATTTATAGTAATACCACTGAGTATATCCATACTCAGCGTACGGTTGTTTCCGTGCGCAGGTTAGTAAAAGTCAAGTGTCCCGGTTCAGCATCCAGAACAATCCCGACTCCAACACAAACTTGGTGATGTATTTTTTTCTTTTGGGTAAAGGTGGCATGTACATAGGTGTTATTTAGTCACTTGAATATGTATATTGTTTTGAGTAGTGAAGGATGAATTATAAGATTTAGATGGTTAAATGAAATGGTAAGGAAAGTACATGATATTTTGATACATGAACATTAAGTTGTTAAATGAATGAAGTTTATAATCAATTTTGAATGATGCTATGATAGTTATTAAGTTAAAATTATGTTAATGATATAAATATTAGTTATATGAATGTGAAATATTGGTGTTGGTTGTTTTGGTTTGAATTTGCAGGAGGTTTAGGTAAAAATAAGCAGAAATGCTGCCGAAATTTTTATAAAAAAAAATTGGAATACTCGAACAAGTCCCGTTCTACTTTTAATACGTGTTTGAACTTCGAGAGTTCAAGATAGGGACTTAATTATTATATTATACTATGAAAGTTATATTAATTGTAAATTATTCGTAAGTTGTCTGATATATCCGGTAATGCCTCATAACCTCGTTCCGGTAACGGTTTGGGGTTAGGGGGTGTTACATTAACCATATCTTGTTTAATGATTTCATATTAAAATTTAAATATTCAAATATTGAAATTAAAATAAACTAACTTGAATTAAATTAAAGTGTACTTACCTATTTCTTCACTTGAATTCAACCTTTCTCTTCACTTTTTTTTGCTTTTCATTCACTTTCTTCTTCATCTAAGTAGTCCCCATGATAGAACATATTTCCGTAGCACTCTAGGATATGAAATTAGGGCATGGTTTTAAAGAAAACTCAAGAAAAATGCATGAGAAAATTTTCCTTTCTTTTTCCTTTATGTTCTTTTCCTTCCTTTCTTTCCTTTTTCTTTTCCTTTCTTTCCTTTTATTTATTTGTTTTCTTCAGTTGATGCTTTCTGCTGTTTCAATCCCCAAAGAGCAGAAAAATCTACACATTTCATTTTATTTTATTTTCAATTTTCAATAAATTTCAACACTCTCCAACCTTAATTTCCATTAATTTCCACCAAACTTTCCACCTCATCAACTATAGGATTTTAATCCCATTATTATGTCTCTAAATATCAATTAAAAATGGAAAAAGTACATTTAGGTCCCTCCTCCATAAAATGGGAAAATTACACTTTAGCCACTACACTTTTTCACTTTATTAATTTAATCCTATCCCAATTTTCTAATTATACATATCAATACATATCCTTATCAAATTCATAAAAACTATTTATTCAATATCACATCCTTTACAAAAATGGTCAATTTGCACTTTTAATCCTTCAACTTTCAAAAACTTGTAATTTAGTCCTTACTAAATTTTATTTTTCTTATTTTCTCTTCCAATACATATTTCACCTTTTAAATACTTAACTTGTCTCAAAAACTAAAATTATGGGGCATTATAACCTCGATTGGTGAATCTGCAAGACATAAGAGAGAGGTGTCAATATAAGGTTTGTAATAATTATGGAGCTCATTTGAGTGCATCGAGGAGGGGGGCTTGAACCACCAATCTGAGGCACTTAAGCCATGTGAATCAGACACATCCTCACGTCAGTTGGTTCTTTGCAAAGTACTGGAGACAAAATCCTTGTGAGGGACGATAGCTTTGGTTGTTAGGGGACCGATCATTTGCCTAGCGGGCATCACTCACGAGACTCCTCTTGAATGAATCGATTCCCTCAATAAGGAAAAATGGCTAAGTGAACTAAAGCATTGAATTGCTAATTCGTTATGCGAGTTACTTGTATTGAGGGATAGAATCCCTCTATTTCCATTTCGATTTTTGACAATAAATAGATAAAGCCCTAATACTATTTTTAAAAATAAAAAAAGGAACTTTCTTTTTATTCTTCGCATGCAAAATTACATCTCGAATCAATATATATAAGAATCCAAATATGAAGAGAGAAATAAAGAATATTATTATGGTTATATTGTTACACTTTCTCTTTTTGTTAGAAATTTTATATATTTTCATTTTCTATGATATGGTATAGGATACTAGACACGTGCTTTTTTTTTATAATTATGAAATTTATTTATTGAAAACAAATTATAAACTCGAGCTGCTCTACCCTTTATAATTTTAAGAAGAAATTATATTAAATTGTGATTTCACGTCATCTCTACCTACTGTTATCACGCTGCAATACATTTTAAAACTAATTCAAAAAAATTTCCCCATATATGGTGCCGTGGAAAACATGCGCTCGACACACATGTACTAATTTTACTAGGGTTTTGCTTTTCTGGTGAAGATTAGTGATTATTGCTCCAAAGACCAATCTATCGGTAACATATCCTCCATTTCTGAACTCTGAATTATTAGTTCCCTTCCATGGCTGAAGGAGCTTTGGCGGTAGAAATTGTGGGTCGCTACCCTGTGTCTCCACCACCAAATACAGTCCCACCTACCTCCCTTCCTCTAACTTTCTTCGACATACCATGGCTTTTCTTCTCCCCAACTCAACCTCTCTTCTTCTACGACTACCCTTACCCTACTTCTCACTTTTTATCCACCGCTCTTCCACCACTCATCCACTCCCTCTCCCTCACTCTCCGGCACTTCTTTGCTTTGGTTGCCACCCTTGTGTGCCCACCCCACTCATCCAACCCCCCTTTCATTGTGTACGACCGGTCCAACTTCTTCTCCTTGGTTGTCGCCCAATCCACCGCTGATTTTCATCACTTGTATTCGAATCATCAGCGTTGTGTCAACGACTTTTACCCACTAATCCCTCCTTTGCCGAGCGGGGAACAAGAGGAAACTCAAACCCTTTTGCTTGCTGCACAAATCACCATTTTCTCTAATGTCGGTGTTTGCATTGGGTTTGCGTATCGTAATGTGGTTGCTGATGGGAGAAGTTTCAACAGCTTCATCAAGACTTGGGCTTCTCTTTTCAGAGACCCTTCTTCGTGCTCAATCAACTCATCGCTACTTCCCTTCTATGATAGAACTGTGATAAAAGACAGTTATGGCCTTATGGGTTGCAGTCCATTTTCTTGAACCAATTGAGCAAAAGAAGATCTTCAACAAGCATGGTCATAGGTGTTTCAGACTCGGACTTAGACTCAGCCATGGTTAGAGCTACTTTCCTTATGTGTCCTGATGATATGGAGAAGATTAAAGGGTGGATTGTTGGTCGATGCAAGGTGAAAAACATGGACCAACCACCACGTTTAACACCATCGAATTTAACATGGGCTTATGTGTGGGTGTGTTTGATAAAATCCCATGAGAAAGTAAATGGGAAGTTAACTGGTACGAACCCTAGTTACTTCGGGTTCAACGCGGGCGGTACAACCCGGTTGGGATATCCGGTACATGCTGCTTATATTGGTAACTTGCATTGGGTTTGCTCGAACAATGGCAACTCAAAGTGAGCTTAGCGGAGAAGATGGGATTATAGTTGCAGCAGATGCTATCGGGAACAGAGTTAAGGACTTGGGCGAAGCATTTCTGGAAGGGGCAGAAAACTGGATATCAGTACGGGGGGTGTTTTATGGGTCGGATTCGGAGCTATCGGGAACAGAGTTAAGGACTTGGGCGAAGCATTTCTGGAAGGGGCAGAAAACTGGATATCAGAACGGGGGGTGTTTTATGGGTCGGATTCGGAGCCCCATGTGATGGTTTTCCGGGTCACCGAAACTGGATTTCTACGAGACAGATTTTGGGTGGGGAAAGGCAAGGAAAATAGAGGAAATTTCAATGGATAATGCAAAAGGGAAAGCCGTTTGGTTCACCCAAAGCAGAGATGTGAAAGGCGGAATAGAGGTGGGATTAGCATTACCTAAGCCTAAAATGGATGCTTTTACATGTTTCTTCACTCAATTATTGCCTCACCATTAAGCTGTTGTTTCATTTCAGCAGAGTTTAAATAATGTGATGTCCTTTTGTTTTTCTTTTATGTCTAGCTAGCAGCAGGTATAGTATTATGTATTGTATAACGGAGGGTTTTTATTAAAATAATATAAATTATAAATTATTTATCAAAATAACATGAAACCTACATTAATTTTGGGGGTGGGCATGTGGCATTTGGCACTGGCAACAAACACTACCCTAAAATATAAATGTATCATTATCAAATAATAATTAATAATTATAATACATGGATGTCGCACATACAATAGGCGACACCTTGCAAATTTTGTGATTCACATTACTAGGAGGGAAGCAATTATTTTGTACCCCTTAATTTTAAACTTTGATTTAATTTAATATTTTCTATTTAGTTCTTACATTTAATAATTTTGTGTTTAGTTTATATCTTATATATTTATTTACTTCCTTTCATATGAATGTAGTATCTCAATTTTTAATATTTGTTTTTTTAATACAATACCTATAATTACCTATAGCCCATCCCCAACCCTTAAATAAGAGAATCATGGACTTTAGCATACTCAAACTCAGGTATTCCTGCATTGACAACAATGTCGGTGCCAACTAAGCTAAGACACAATCAGCATCTTATATGGTTTTTTTTTTCAATTGTTAAAGTCATTCATGGTCACTTGTGAGATGCGGGATTCTTATACGTGGCTCGCATGCTAGGGGGACTAAATTGGATCCCCCACTTATCAGTGCTTTGGTGGAAAGATGGAGACTTGAGACAGACACATTCCATCTTTCTTGTGGTGAGTGTACAATTACACTCAAGGACATTGGTTAACAACTCGGTCCATCGGTCAATGGGGAAGTCGTTACAGGTAGTGGCAAGTTGCCGATTGGAGCACTACATGCCAACTACTAATGGATAAGATGCCAAACAAGTTTAGGGGTAGTCAGATTGAGATAGGATGGTTGGAGGACAATTTCAAACATATCAAGCCTCCGCGATTGACGTTGAAAAAGAACAATTTGCGTGCGTATTCATTTTGAGGTTGATCAGGGATTTGCTTGTGCTAAATAAATTTCAAAATTTGGTATATTTAAGATGACTACTACTATTAATCGACTTAAAAGAAGCGGGATGACTCGTTAGAGATCCACAGTGCTGGCGACATTGTATCGAGAGATGTGTCAGGCAACAAAACCAGAAAAAGATAAAATCGACGGTTGCATACTCCTTCTATCGTGGGCCTAGTATCGACTACTATTTTTACGGCTCCGAGTGGACACCCTTTATGTATTCTCACTCATAATATGGTAAAATTCATTTCATAATATCATTATCTTAATATTTTCTTTATGATTGTAATTTTGAAATAACATATTATTTGAATAGGTAGAACAATCGCGCGAGACACACATGTTTATTGAACTAGCTGAAGGATATCCAGCTAGCGTTAGATCAACAATTCGAAGAGAATGTTAGTTTATGAAATTTAAAGTTATATAATATTTACTTCAGTATTTTAAATTAAATATTAGGCACGTGCTAACATTTATAAATTCGTACTACAGTTTGTATGGATGCCATACGTAACGCTCTCTACCTGGCCTGATGAACCGAACTCGAATATCGAACGTCACACCAATCACAGATGTTACCTAATCGTTTTGGTTTATTTTATGTAAAATTTCTACTTATGACTATTGTAAAGTCCAAATTTCTATTCAAAGTTTTTTAAGCATGTACTACAAGTGTTTTGTAACAGTCCAAACCCGTCTCCATCACTACATTAAGGTTATGAAGTGTTACTGCACAAAACAAAACCTTTGAATTCAAAACAAAACAAATAATTCAACTTAAGCATAAAATCTAATATTTTAATTCAATCATAGCAAGCATACACATTTGGGCCATAAATCAAGTTTTTGAGGCCTTAAAAACAATTTAGGGACCAAATCAAAACAAATCAGAAAGTTCAGGCAAAACATGAAAAATGGTGAAACAGAGGTCACACGGCCATTTGGCCAGTCCATGTGACACAGCCTACACCGTGTGGATATTTGAAGTAGGGACACATGGTCTTGTCTCATCTCGTGTGTCTACCCATATGTGCATTCGAAATAGGGCCATACTGCCATGTCACAGACCGTGTGCTTACCCGTGTGCCTATTTGAAGTTTGGTCATATGGTCGTGTCGCTAGGCTGTGTAACTCTCTGATGTCATGTGGTTCAACTTACACTTAAAATTTAAAAGACACACGACTGTGTAACAACTCGTGTATAGCATAATTTTCCCCTAAAATAAGCCATTTCAAACACCATTTCTTAATTTTCAAGCCATACCATCTACAACTAGTTTCACATGCATAAAATCACATTCAAAACACCAACAACATGCCAAACATTCATCCATTCTAAGTCTAACCAATATTTCATTCAAAGGCACCACATTTCACACACCAACTTAGTCTCATTCACCATCTCAAAGTCCTAATTTGAACCTATGCCAAACATACCAAAAAACCATTCCACAACATGTCATCATCTATTATCATTAACCACAAAAAGCTTGGAACCACTCAAAACAAGCCAAATCACTTGAATAACTTTTAACCTATTACATGTCATTTATAACCATTACTAATTTAACCAAAGACTACCAAAAGGATTAAGGGATAGTGTGATCGTGCTCCGACGCAATTCCAATCGACAAAAATAAATGATTAAAAATTAGAACATTGCTCATTTAAAATTATGCATACTTTTCCTTCCAATTCACAACCAATCACAAGGTTAGTAGATATATTAAAAAACATATCCAATCAATTAAACACGATACATATCAATATAAAGTTCAATACATAATTCCTCAATCTTTTACTCAATTTGTTCCCTTTTCATTTCATATTCATATACCATCATATTCCATTCCATGTTTCCCTAACACAGTTCTTTCGTATACACATCCATTCATTAAAACTTAAATCATCCATTGAATCAAATGAAATAACATCAAATACTTGGAAAATACTCATATAACCATTTAATTCTTTAAACACCACATTAGTTAACATATTTATAGACAATTAAAACATATAATCACACCAAGGCATAATATTCATTTCAAACTATACTAGTTCAAACATTCATCTATCAAAATATATCACAAATCCCACATTGTGAGTATTAATCCATTTCTTATTCTAATAAACCCCCTTACATTTCATAACATTTACATTTTTTACTATCTTAATGCATAATCTTCTTCACATATTATGATAATACAATATTTATCTCTTTTACTCATATATACTATTACGAACCTCTTATCGTTTTACACATTACATTTGGATCCTTTTTTCCATCCGATGAACACAATAAAGATGATTGAAACCCCAGTACACGTTTCATATTGTGCCATAGTCCAACTATGGTCTTACATGTGCACTGCATGGCCTTGCCATGGTTTTACGCTCCTAGTGTCATAACCCGGTTATGGTCTTATCATCAGAATGCCATAGCCCAACCATGGTCTTACGTTTGAACAACTTCCATAGCCTCACTATGATCTTACGTAAACGTTGTCATGGTCCAACCATGGTCTTGTACATTTTTATGTCGTGTTGCCATAGTGTCTTTCAACCATGGCCTTATCTGTTTCCTTCAACTAACAAATTTGATTCGCATATATACACAAATAGATAATAATTTATTGAAATAGTAATTAATTGAATTAACCAATTTACAATGTTTCCTGAACTCATAAATGACTTCTAACACGAACCGACCACTATTCTGCTACTTTGACTTTTTCGCGATTTGTGTCTTTTCGAGTTATTTCTTGATTTAGATAAATATTATTATTCGATTAATCCCATTCCAAAATTTAAAATATTCAATTTAGCTTATAATCCTCAATAATAGAAATTTAGAAAATTACCCTCAAAGTTTACATTTTATGAAATTTAGTCCCTAAACCCGAAACTTGCAATTTCACCATTTTTAATCATAAACCATGCTAGCCGATTTTTACTTAATCTTATAACAACCCATATTTATAAAAAATTTACAGTTTTTCCTTAAATTTTACAATTTTTATAAATAAGTCCTTAAACCTTTAAATCATCAAAAATTACTTAACAAAATATGTATATTTAACAACAAAGCTTAATAATCTATCAATTAAATTCACAAACACACTTAAACATTCACGGTAAGTCCTTAAAATTTTAATATTTTTACAAATTGACCCCGAGTTAGATAGATTAAGCTAAAACGATTTTAAAAGCATAAAGATCATTAAAAACGGGATCAAAATCACTTACTATGCATGGGAATTGGCTTAGCCAAACCTTGAGGAATTGATGCTTTTATTTCTCTTAAAAATGGTGGAAATTCTGATGGAAGAAGATAAGTGAGTAGGTGATAACATTTTTTTTGTTCTTTTGTTATAAGTGAATAGGTGATAACATTTTTTTTCTTTTGTTTTATTATATTTTACTTATCATTTTAATAATAAAAATATTATAATTTAATTTAAAATTCATACCAAACCGTCCAATCACATTAACTATGGCATATTTGCCATTTAAAACCCCTCAACTAATCAATGAACACATTTAGTCCATATAAACTCATAGTGATTAACTTTTGTAGCTTTTACAATTTAGTCCTTTTTACTTAATTAGCTATTTAACGTCAAATTTTATTAACCAAATTTTAATATGACCCTAATAACACTCTGTAAATATTTAATAAAATATTTACGAGCTCGGTTTATAGAAACGGGGTCTCAATACCTCCTTTTCTAAAAACCACTTGAACATAATTATTCATTCAAATAACATAAATTATCAACTCAAAATTTATTATAATACTATATTTGACTCGTAAATATTAAATAATAATATTTACAGACTCACTCTTTGGATTTGTGGCCCCGAAATCACTATTTTCGACACCACTAAAAAACGGGTTGTTACATATTTATAAATACAAAGATACTTAAATTTTTCTGTGATATTTGCGTGTAACTTCTATGCTTGACTAAATGCCCTATAATATTAGTATAAACATAATCATGGGTTCAAACTTGAACACGCCTATAAGCTCATTCTATGTGAATAATAGCCCAATCCGCCACTGCTTGGCGTAGCCCTAACATCGTCCCTCAGCGCGCATTCCTTTACAACCTGAAACAGGAAATAACCTTTGTAAGTTCATAAGAACTTAATGAGACAATCCTTAAAATACTTGTTTCATTACATAACAGTGCATCAAATGTTTTGCATCTCCTTCATGTGTCTTTTGACCTTTCTTGTTTCCCCTTAGTGGGGTCTTTACTAATATTTTTCTTTTACATACTATAATTATTCTTTATTACTTTTGGCCTTTGCCTTCCTCTCAGTGTCTCTATTTCCTTATCTTCATATACCTATCATTAAACCATCACTTTATCATAGTCTCAAGTGCATCACCTACTCAGGTGGCTTATTATTCGTTACAGGCGTACCATGTTCACAAACTCATTACTTCCTTCAACCCTTTAAATCTTATATTTACATAAATCTTAGCCATTTCATTTACCTTATTAATAAACTTACAATCTCATTCCATACTTACTGACTTTACTATTACCATTAAGGAGAGGTAGACTACGTGATTACTTATCACAGAGTTCACCATTTCATTTACATACGGAGCTTTTCTTTAAGAGTTTCTTACACTTATTGTATCTTCAAAGTCCTATTCTTACCATTCTTTCATAGTTCCTTACATGCCATTCATTCAGAATTTGCCGTGAAGGCATTCATTCCTCTACTTCGCCAATAAGGCTTCCTTTTCTCAGACAACCATATAAGTTTCCTTAACCATATTAGCTGTGACAGCCCAAAATTGACCCTAGTCGGGAAGTGGTTTCGGGACCACAAAACCGAGTCATAAAAATAATTGATTTCCATATTCTATGCTTATTATGTGTGTACATGAGTATGTGGAAGTTTCATTCTCCAATTTTTCCAATTGCATGAGAAATTATTAAATAGGGATTGATATGAGACATGGTGAAAATATGATAGGCTAATTTAAAATGGTCTATTAATGCATGTTGTGAAAATGATGGGTTTGCATGTCAAATTACCCAAAATTTGAGCTAGTGGTTGGCCATGCTATGGGTGGAAACATGTTGGGAACATGTTGGCCTAGTGAGGTATGTAGGAAAAAAATAAAATAAGGGGCATGGGCATAAAATAATGAAAAGGAGTATGATGAATACAAAAAAAATGTGTGTAGTTGTTCCCCCCCCCATTGCCGTGAGCTAAAGAAAAGAAAGGAGAAAATTTTTGTTCATCCTTTCTCATCTTCATTTAGCCGAAACTAGAAAGAAAAAAACAAAGAAAAAAAAATGCTCATCCTTTGGTTCATCCTTGGCCAAAAATTTTAAGGAGGAAGGAAGAAGAAAGGTTGAAGAGGTTCGGCCATGCATGTAGCTAGGCTAAGGTATGTTTGATGATGTTCCATGAGATGCATGCATGTTTTAGTTGTTAGCTTGAGTTCTACCTAGCCCATGGTCTAAATCTTGCTATGTGATGGAAATGACACTCGGCCATGGATGCATCATTCTTGGTTGATGTTTGATGTTGTGGTGATGAGGCATGAGGATGAGTTAAGATTCGGCCTAGGTGGAGTTTGTGTTAATGCCATTGCATGCTAAATATGAAGCTTGATAATGATGCATGTGATGGTGGCTTGATGATTCTTGAACCTCCTTTTTAGCATTTTTGAGTGAGCACATATGTGCATTGGTTGCTAAATGGAGAAGAATCGGCTAGCAAGTTGTGTGCTAAGGCCGAATATAACTTTTGCATGTTAATGAGCAATGCATGTGTTAAATTGATGGAAAGGGAGAGGATGCTTTACTAGTGTGTATATGTGTGTATTAGCCAAGTTTTGAACTTGAAACAAAAGGGTGTTTAGTCAATACAAGTGACCATACTTGTAGAATGTATTAAGTGTTGAAATCGGCCCCAAAATAGACATGCATATTCGGCCAAGGGGGAAAAATTAGCTAAAATGTTGAGTTTGATTCATGATTCCGTACATATGTGACTTTAATGTCTAATGTATAAATATGGGCTAAGTGCCTTGTATTCCTCTTTTCGATGCTCAAATGATTAAATCAATTTATTTGTTTAATTAAGCTCAAGAGCAAATGGGAACTAAATCCGATAAAGGGAAGGAAAAAGTGGTCGAATAGCTATCGGAATCGTTCGACAACACCCGAGGTAAGTTCTTGAGTAAGAGAGCTTAAATTAAGATTTGATTAGATCATGTTTTAAGCAAACAAAATCATGCTCTTTGTGTGTGGCTATTGAGCCGAATTTGCAAGAATGATAAATGTTTTGTGTTTGAGTTTTGCTAACGAAAATGAAATACGAATGGGCCATGATTTATTGTTAAATGTGCATGGTTATTTGAATGTTGTCCGGGCTAAGTCCCGAAGGCTTTGTGCTAAGTGACCATATCCGGACTAAGATCCGAAGGCATTTGTGCGAGATACTAATTCCGGGCTAAGCCCGAAGGCATTTGTGCGAGATACTAATTCCGGGCTAAGCCCGAAGGCATTTGTGCGAGTTACTAAATCCGGGTTAAGTCCCGAAGGCATTTGTGCGAATTACTATAACCGGGCTAAGTCCCGAAGGCATTTGAACGAGGAGCTATATCCGGTTAAATTCCGAAGGTACGTGATTTGGGAATGAATGAACTTGCTGTAAAATTCCAGTTAATACTCTCGAAACATCCCGACATTGAGGTATGTTTCGTATGTGCTTGAATGTAGTTGAGCCCTTACAAATAAGTATTCGCTCAGTTGATAAACGAGCTACCGGCCTTTGGCCGAGTTGATCTTTTGTGTATGTACATAAGGGTTGATAATGTGAAGCAAGTACGATATCGTAAATTTGTGCATATGAAATTATCCGTTTAGCTATATGAATGCTATACTTTTGTTGTGCTGGAATTCCTTGCTCAAAACTTACTAAGCATAAATTGCTTACTCCATTTCATTGCTCCTCTGTTTTATAGATTTGGTTCTCCAGCTATCGGACTCGGGATCTTGAGGTCAAAGTCGCCCACACTATCAAAGCCCCCTTTTGGTACAATTTTGGTTGAACTTCGAAATGGCATGTATAGGACTACCCGTTTGTTGTGGGTCGTGGACCCTTTGAACTTGTATAAATTTTGGATAGCCATGCGAAAATGGCTTATATGTGTTTGAGTATATTGTTATAATCATTTGGTGTGGATATGCTTGACAAGGATTGGCCATGGGGATGGTTAATCACTTTCATAAATTGTGCTATTTATGCAAAAAGGGCTAGTTGAATCATGGAAACCATGAAATAGGTAAAGTCTACCTTAAAGGCAGATGCTGACAGCAGCAGTGATGTAGATTTGGAAAATCACTAAAAATAGTAGGAAGGTAATTAAATAGTGAATAAATTATGTAAACAAACCTTGATGAATCTACTTTCATAGGAAAGTAACAAAACAATCATACGGACAGTATGTTAAGAGATATTCAGGTTCTCGTGAGACAGGGCCAGAACGGTTTCTGGATTTCCTGTTCCGACTTTGGAAATTCATTATAAATTAACCAGAGATAATTAGGAGTCATACCATATATGTATAGATTCCTCTCTGAGTCTAGTTTCTATAGAAACAAACGGCATCAGTATTGGAGCCCTGTACAAGGAGATATCCAAGTCGTAATGCGCAAAGGTCAGGGTAGTCGATCCCTGTAACATGGGAGATTTTGACTAATAAACTGTACTAATTGGCCCGACCAAAAATTCTAGAAAAAAATATGTAGATGGGCATATGAGTCTAGTTTCAGGGAAAAATTACGAAACTGATTTTTGAGTTGTGAAACTCAAGATATGATTTTTAAAGCGACTATTACGCAGATTGGCAGTGTCTGGAAAATTTTTAAAAGTCTGTTAACACCTCGTGTTCGACTCCGGTGACGGTCTCGGGTTCGGGGTGTTACATTTGATTGGTATCAGAGCTACGGTTTAGTCGATTCTAGGACTACCGTAATGCGTTGGGTCTAGCTATACATGCCATTTTATTTGATTACTTGATAGTGTGGTGATTTCTGACAATTGTAAATGTGTTTATTTATAGTAATGGATCCTGATCCCGACCGAGAGGTAGCTGATGATCTTGAGAGTGTAGCGCTTGCTCCCGCACAAGGGACAGCGCCGGCGGACTCTCAACCTAATGCTAGTAACCCGAATGAGGAAGCTAGACAAGCTTTCTATAGCGTGATGAATGATTGGTTCAACCAATACATTCGAACTAATACGGCTGTTCCACAACCTCCATTCCCGACTAATACCACCCCCGCACCTACAATACCTCCGGTAACTGACCAAATAAGGTCAAATAAGCCCCCAGTTGACAGAATCCGAAAACATGGGGCTACTGAATTTAAGGCTACGGATAGCGACGATGCCGAGCAAGCTGAATTTTGGTTGGACAACACTATCCGGGTACTCGATGAGCTATCTTGTACACCCGATGAATGCCTAAAGTGTACTATCTCCTTGCTACGTGATTCTGCCTATTATTGGTGGAGTACTCTGACTTCTGTTGTGCCCCGAGAGCAAGTAACTTGGGAGTTTTTCCAAACTGAGTTTCGGAAAAAGTATATCAGTCAGAGATTTGTTGATCAAAAACGGAAGGAATTTCTTGAGCTTAAGCAAGGTTCCATGTCAGTTACTGATTACGAGCGAAAATTTGTTAGACTTAGTAGATACGCTCGGGAATGTGTTTCGTCCGAGGCTATCATGTGTAAACGCTTCGAGGATGGGCTGAATGAAGATATAAAAATGTTCATTGGCGTTCTTGAAATACGAGAGTTCGTAGTACTGGTCGAGCGAGCTTGTAAAGCCGAAGAGCTTAGAAAAGAAAAACAAAAAGTTGATGTGGGAACTGGAGAGTTTCGTAAAAGATCTTCGGGAAAGTCTCTTCAACAGGCATCGAAGAAATTTCGAGATGATGCGGGCCAGTTTAGAGGCACTTCGGGCCTTTTTAGACGAGATCGTGATCGACCCCCTGTGGGTACACGAGGCACTTCGGTCGCCAGTGTTGGGAATGAACGTCGAGATAGAACGAAATGTCGATATTGCGGTAAATGGCATTCGGGGAGTTGTAGATTCCCTGACCGCTCCTGTTACAAGTGCGGATCAGTTGACCACTTCATTAAAGATTGCCCGAGGTTGTTTGAACAGAATGAAAATCAGAGTGGGAAACCGGGTGCTACCACTGCTCGAGGTAGACCATCTGGAAATACGGGCAATGCTAGTGGTGGTCAGAGAGGATCTAGAGATGCTACGACCAGATCCGAGGCTCGTGCGCCTGCTAGAGCTTATGCTATACGTGCCCGCGAGGATGCTTCTTCGCCTGATGTTATTACCGGTACTTTTACTCTCTTTGATACTAATGTAATTGCTTTGATTGACCCCGGTTCTACTCATTCTTACATATGTGAAACCTTAGCATCCAGTAAGACTTTACCTATTGAGTCTACTGAGTTCGTAATTCGGGTGTCAAATCCCTTGGGTCGTTACGTGCTTGTCGACAAAGTGTGTAAGAAATGTCCCCTAGAAATTCGAGGTTCCTGTTTTCCGGCGGACTTGATGCTTTTGCCGTTTGATGAATTTGATGTTATTCTTGGTTTGGATTGGTTGACCGCGCATGATGCGGTTGTGAATTGCAAAAGCAAGACTATTGATTTAAGGTGCGCAAATAACGAAGTAATCCGAGTTGAGTCTACGGACTTGGAGGGGATGCCAGCTGTAATATCAGCAATGTTGGCCCAGAAATATGTAAGAAAAGGGTGCGAAGCATACCTTGCGTATGTATTGGATGACAAAGAATTAGACAAGAAACCCGAATCTGTGCCGGTGGTTTGTGAATACCCGGATGTTTTTCCTGAAGGATTACCGGGTTTACCACCTGTTCGGGAGGTAGAGTTTGGTATTGAGCTTGTACCTGGGACTACGCCGATTTCGATAGCTCCGTATCGTATGGCACCAACCGAGTTAAAAGAGTTGAAAGCTCAGTTGCAAGAATTGACGGATAGAGGTTTTGCTCGACCAAGTTTCTCACCTTGGGGTGCACCAGTATTGTTCGTGAAAAAGAAGGACGGAACCATGAGGTTGTGCATTGACTATCGTCAACTAAATAAAGTGACGATAAATAACAAATATCCGTTACCGCGTATCGATGATTGTTCGACCAACTGAAGGGAGCCTCATGTTCTCAAAATAGATTTGAGATCGGGCTATTATCAGTTGCGAATTCGAGATTCGGACATACCCAAAACTGCTTTCAGAACGGGATATGGTCACTACGAGTTCTTAGTGATGCCGTTTGGGCTCACAAATGCCCCTGCGGTATTTATGGATTTGATGAATCGGATCTTCAGACCATATTTGGATCGGTTCGTAGTTGTGTTCATTGATGACATCTTGGTCTATTCAAGAGATGAGACCGAACATGCTGAGCATCTGAGGCTAGTGTTGCAAATTTTGCGGGATAAGCAGTTATATGCTAAGTTCAGTAAGTGTGAGTTCTGGTTAAGAGAGGTTAGCTTCTTGGGTCATGTGGTATCCGCATCGGGTATTCGAGCTGACCCGAGCAAAATTTCAGCCATACTTAACTGGAAGCCTCCAAGAAATATTACCGAAGTTCGGAGCTTCCTGGGACTCGCCGGTTATTACCGACGATTTGTCAAAGGTTTCTCGATGATAGCCACACCAATGACGAAGCTACTTCAAAAGGATGTTAAGTTCGAATGGACGGAGAAATGTTAGAAAAGTTTCGATCAACTGAAAACTCATTTGACTGAAGCTCCAATTTTAGTGCAACCCGAATCAGGCAAAGAGTTTGTCATTTATAGTGACGCATCCCTACTTGGGTTGGGTTGCGTATTGATGCAAGAAGGTCGAGTTGTGGCCTATGCGTCGAGACAATTAAAGCCACATGAGAAAAATTATCCGACCCATGATCTTGAACTAGCTGCCATCGTATTTGCTTTAAAAATATGGCGACATTACTTATTTGGTGAGAAGTGCCATGTATTTTCGGATCACAAAAGTCTCAAAAATTTGATGACTCAAAGAGACTTAAATCTGCGACAAAGACGTTGGCTTGAGTTGTTGAAAGATTACGAGCTTGTCATTGATTACCACCCGGGAAGGCTAATATGGTTGCGGACGCCTTAAGCCGAAAATCATTGTTTGCTTTACGAGTGATGAATGTGCACTTGTCTGTTCTACCCGACATGTGTTAATAGCTGAATTAAAAGCCAAACCATTATTGATTCATCAAATTCGTGAAGCCCAGAAAGTTGATGATGAATTGGTTGCAAAACGGGCTGAGTGTGCTCCGAACAAGGAATCGGAGTTTCAAATTGATGATGATGATTGTTTGAAGTTCAGAAGTCGTTTGTGTATTCCAAGGAGTTCGGAACTCATTTCGATGATTCTGAACGAAGCCCATTGTAGCCGAATGTCAAGTCACCCGGGGAGTACGAAAATGTACAACGATTGAAACGTTGGTTTTGGTGGTATGGTATGAAACGAGACATCTCCGACTTTGTTTCGAGATGTTTAATATGTCAACAAGTGAAAGCGGAACATCAAGTGCCTTCAGGATTACTTCAGCCGATCATGATACCCGAGTGGAAATGGGATCGAGTCACAATGGACTTTGTGTCCGGACTGCCATTGTCAGCAAGCAAGAAGGATGCGATTTGGGTTGTTGTTGATAGACTGAGTAAGTCGGCTCACTTTATCCCGTGCGTACGGATTTTTCATTGGATAAACTAGCCGAATTGTATGTTTCTCAGATTGTGAGATTACATGGAGTACCTATTTCTATCGTGTCGGATAGAGATCCGAGATTCACCTCACGATTTTGGAAGAAATTGCAAGAAGCTTTGGGTACCAAGCTGCATTTTAGCACCGCTTTTCATCCACAAACCGATGGTCAATCCGAGCGAATAATTAAGATACTTGAGGATATGTTGAGATGTTGCATCCTCGAGTTTAGTGGTTCATGGGAACGGTATTTACCTTTGATTGAATTCGCTTACAACAATAGTTTTCAATCAAGTATTAAGATGGCACCTTACGAGGCTTTGTACGGTCGTAAATGCCGTACACCATTGTTTTGGACCGAGCTCGGTGAAAGTAAAATTTTCGGAGTTGATTTGATTAAGGATGCTGAACAGAAAGTAAAGGTAATCCGTGAAAGTCTGAAGCAGCCACAGATCGTCAAAAATTGTATGCGGATTTGAAACGAAAGGACATTGAATATCAGGTGGGAGATAAAGTGTTCCTTAAAGTTTCGCCTTGGAAAAAGGTACTCAGGTTTGGCCGTAAAGGCAAGTTGAGCCCGAGATTCATTGGGCCGTACGAAATCTCCGAACGAGTTGGTCCGGTTGCGTATAGATTGATTTGCCCCCTGAGCTTGAAAAGATTCACGACGTCTTTCATGTTTCGATGCTTCGACGCTATCGATCTGATCCATCACACATAATTAGCCCATCAGAGGTTGAAATTCAAGCCGATATGAGTTATGAAGAAGAGCCGATGCATATCCTAGCTCGTGAAGTGAAGGAGTTGCGAAACAAAAGGGTTCCGTTAGTGAAGGTGTATGGCTCAAACACGGGATCGAGGAAGCTACTGGGAAACCGAGAGCTCGATGAAAGAACGATACCCAAACCTATTTACCGGTAAGATTTTCGGGGACGAAAATTTCTTAATGGGGGAGAGTTGTGACAGCCCAAAATTGACCCTAGTCGGGAAGTGGTTTCGGGACCACAAAACCGAGTCATAAAAATAATTGATTTCCATATTCTATGCTTATTATGTGTGTACATGAGTATGTGGAAGTTTCATTCTCCAATTTGCCAATTGCATGAGAAATTATTAAATAGGGATTGATATGAGACATGGTGAAATATGATAGGCTAATTTAAATGGTCTATTAATGCATGTTGTGAAAATGATAGGTTTGCATGTCAAATACCCAAAATTTGAGCTAGTGGTTGGCCATGCTATGGGTGGAAACATGTTGGGAACATGTTGGCCTAGTGAGGTATGTAGGAAAAAAATAAATAAGGGGCATGGCATAAAATAATGAAAAGGAGTATGATGAATACAAAAAAAATGTGTGTAGTTGTTGCCCCCCATTGCCGTGAGCTAAAGAAAAGAAGGAGAAAATTTTTGTTCATCCTTTTCATCTTCATTTAGCCGAACTAGAAAGAAAAAAACAAGAAAAAAAATGCTCATCCTTTGGTTATCCTTGGCCAAAATTTTAGGAGGAAGGAAGAAGAAGGTTGAAGAGGTTCGGCCATGCATGTAGCTAGGCTAAGGTATGTTTGATGATGTTCCATGAGATGCATGCATGTTTAAGTTGTTAGCTTGAGTTCTACCTAGCCCATGGTCTAAATCTTGCTATGTGATGGAAATGACACTCGGTCATGGATGCATCATTCTTGGTTGATGTTTGATGTTGTGGTGATGAGGCATGAGGATGAGTTAAGATTCGGCCTAGGTGGAGTTTGTGTTAATGCCATTGCATGCTAAATATGAAGCTTGTTAATGATGCATGTGATGGTGGCTTGATGATTCTTGAACCTCCTTTTTAGCATTTTTGAGTGAGCACATATGTGCATTGGTTGCTAAATGGAGAAGAATCGGCTAGCAAGTTGTGTGCTAAGCCGAATATAACTTTTGCATGTTAATGACAATGCATGTGTTAAATTGATGGAAAGGGAGAGGATGCTTTACTAGTGTGTATATGTGTGTATTAGCCAAGTTTTGAACTGAAACAAAGGGGTTTAGTCAATACAAGTGACCATATTGTAGAATGTAATGTGAATCGGCCCAAATAACATATGCAAGGAAAATAGCTAAAATGTTGAGTTGATTCATGATCCGTCTAGTGACTTAATTCTATGTATAATTGGCTAGTGCTTTATTCCTTTTCGTCTAATGATTAAATCAATTTATTTGTTTAATAAGTCAGGCAAAGGGAACAAATCGATAAGGAAGGAAAAATGGCGATAGCTATCGAATCGTCGACAACACCAGGTAAGTCCTGAGTAAGGCTTAATTAAGATGATTGATCTGTTTAAGCAAACAAAATCTGTCTTTGTGTGGTAGCCGAATTGCAAGAATGTAATTGGTGTTTGAGTTTTGCTAACGAAAATGAAATACGAATGGCCATGATTTATTGTTAAATGTGCATGTTATTTGAATGTTGTCCGGGCTAGTCCCGAAGGCTTTGTGCTAAGTGACCATATCCGACTAGATCGAAGCTTTGTCGAGATCTTTCCGGCTAGCCGAGGCATTTGTGCGA
>NC_053431.1:105746951-105902561 GCF_007990345.1 Gossypium hirsutum | reverse complement strand
ATGAAGTAAATAAAACTAAAACATCTAAAGCAAATATATTAACTTACTAAAATAGGATTATGAGAATAATGCTATAGGAATATCTAATGCATGAGTACATGTGGGTAAGCATAAAATCCATGGAAAAGAGAAAGATGGATGAATGTAATTTGAAAAAAGGCAAAATTTTTTAAGCATGAGTATTTCTTTTATTCTACTATGAATATTCACTTAAAATGGTCAAATGAATTGGAGAAAATAGGAAATAGGCAAAATATTTAAAAGAAATAGAAAGAAAAGAGTAAACAAACGCAAAAAGGGAGAAGCTTGGGTTGTCAGGGCGTGGCAGGTGGGGCGTATGGAGTTACAGCGGCTAGGGTTAGGGATTTTTGGGGAGGGAGATGATGAATAGTGAGGGGTTCATATAGATTTTGGGCTTTTTCCTGTGTGTTTCTCAATTTTTAAATCTAGGCGCATCTGACATTCGCCCCACGCCCGTGTTCCTTGGGCGTGTAGGAGCACACGGCCATGTCGCATGGCCCTGTCTTGCTTCGTTCGCTTCTCCCATGCCCGTGTATGGTAGCCCACTCCCGTGTTAGGTTGACAGTGTCGACCACGGGGGCTGGGCACGGGCGTGTCGAATGCCCGTGCTAATTTGACAGGTCTACCCACGGCTTCGCAACACAGTCGTGTCACACGCTTGTGTTGGTTTGTTAGTGTCACCCACGGCCTTATCACATGACTGCGGCGACTTATCGTATCCCGTGTTGGGGAAAAGTTTTTGCCCTATTTTCACACTACCGTGTCTCTTCATGTGTGTGTGCATGGCCTAAGGCACGCCCGTGTGACTGGCCATGTGGATGGGGAAACCCTGTGTTTCAAGACTCAGTTAGTAGGTTAAATGTGAAAAACTAGAATTTAAATAAATCATTACTGTTAGTGCTCGGTTGCCTCCTGAGAAGCGCTTATTTATAGTCTAAGCTTGACTTACCTCTCTGGTGTGCGATCATGGTGGCTCGAGGAGTTTACACTCCTCATCCATGCTACCAACTTTATCAATATAAGGTTTAAGACAAGTATTGTTTACCTTAAAAGTTCTGAATTTGGGGTGAATTACCTCGACTGTACCATATGGGAAAATACTGAGTGCCGTGAGAGGAATTTCTTCATTAGGTTCAGAAGTGGTAATGCGAGATCTGCTGCATTTGGTAGTACTTTGTCTCCAACCTTAAGTTGATTTGGTGATGTATTGAACTCGTCCTGGCTTGGTTTCAGTTTATCGGGTGTTCTCGATTTTTGTGTCCTCCATTCATCAAGTTCCTCGATTTGTAGCCTTCGTTATTCATAGATAGGTCCTTTGTTGTTGCTTGAACATGGCTCGTGTAGGTTCTTCGAACTTATATCCTACAAAGTAGGTTACACCACATGGTCAGTTTTAGTAGAATGATTTATACAACCACCTTCAATTTTTGATGTGTTACTCGAATTACGAGCTTGAAGGGTGATTGTTTCGTCTCCCACACGAAGTGTGAGTTCACCTGTGCCAACATCAATTATTGTTCTAGCAGTTCTAAAAAGGGCCTCCCTAAAATTAAAGAAACATTACTATCCTCTTCTATGTCTAGAACAACGAAATCAAACTGGAAATATAAATTTGTCAATTTTAACGAGTACATCTTCAATAATCCCCCTAGGAAATCTGATTATTTTATCAGCTAATTGAATACTCATCCTAGATTGTTTGGGTTTCCCAAGACCTAGTTGTTTAAACATTTTGTAAGGCATGAAATTGATACTAGCCCTTAAATCAGCGAAGGCATTATTTACGTCTAGGCTACCAATTAAACAGGGAATTGTAAAACTCCTTGGATCTTTTAATTTCTTGGCTAGCTTATTCTGTAGTATGGCTGAGCAAACCGCATTTAGTTCCACATGTGACGCCTCATCCAACTTCCGCTTATTTGTTAAAAGCTCCTTTAAGAATTTGACTGCGTTTGGCATCTGCGAAGGAGCTTCAATAAACGGTAAGTTAATATGGAACTTCTTTAATAATTTAAAGAATTTACCGAATTGTTCTTCTGTGCGGTCTTTCCTTGTCGCGTTTGGGAATGGCACACGAGGTTTGTACTCTTTACTTACCGGTTTCTGGTCATTGTGGTCCACCTCACCCTTACCTTTACTTACTACAGTTTCTTGCCTCTGTTCGGGTTCAAGTGCAACTAACTCTTCCTCATCTTGAATGGTAATTGCATTGATTTGCTCCCTTGGGTTAGATTCAGTGTTACTCGGTAGGCTACCTTGTGGTCGTTCAGATATCAATTTAGTGAGCTGACCTATCTGAGTGTCGAGCCCTTGGATTGACGCTTGTTGATTTTTAAATGCTGTCTCGGTATTCTGAAAACGAGTTTCTGACACCGAGATGAATATTGTTAGCATCTCCTCAAGGTTCAGTTTTTTCTCTTGTTGGTAGGGTGGTTGTTAGAAGCTTGGAGGTTGTGGTGTTCACTGATTTCCTTGGCTCCCCATGAGAAATTTGGGTGGTTCCTCCAACCTACATTGTAAGTATTACTATAAGGATTATTTTGAGATCGAGGATTATTACCCATGTAATTTAACTGCTCGTTCTCCATATTGTGGCCATAGGGTGGGTAATCTGGAATGCTCGATCCACCTCCACTTGCTTCGCACTGCATTACAGGGTGAGCATGTGAAGAACTAGGAAAATCGTCAATTTTCTTATTCAAGAGTTCTACCTGATTAAAGAGCATGGTGACCAAATCGATGTTATAAATGCCGACTGCTTTTGTTGGCTTTGTCCTCATGACTTGCCACTGATAATTATTCAGTGACATCTCTTCTATAAATTCATAAGCATCTTCAGGTGTCTTATTATTGATAGTTCCGCCAGCGGCTGCGTCGATCATCTGTCGAGTCGAAGGATTTAGGACATTATGAAATGTTTGAACCTGTAGCAAGAGTGGTAATCCATGGTGAGGGCATCTTCTTAAGAGGTCCTTGTATCTCTCCCATGCATCGTAGAGTATTTTTAAATCCATCTGCACAAAAGAAGAGATATCATTATGTAATTTAGCCGTTTTAGCCGGCGAAAAATATTTTAATAAAAAATTTTCGGTCATTTATTCCCAAGTAGTGATTGACCCTCGTGGTAACGAATTCAACCACTGTTTAGCTTTGTCTCTCAATGAAAAAGGGAATAACTGAAGGCGAATGGCGACATCAGAAATGCCATTAATTTTAAATGTATCACATAGTTCCAAAAAGTTTGCCAAGTGAGCGTTGGGATCTTCGTCCTGCAAACCATCAATCTGAACAAACTGCTGTATCATTTGAATTGTGTTAGGTTTTAGTTCAAAATTATTTGCAGCAATAGTAGGCCTAACTATACTTGACTCAGTTCCTATTAAATTTGGTTTAGTATAATCATACATAGTGCGTGGAGCACGATTCTGATTTACTGGATCAGCGGCAATCGCAGGAGGTAGCAGATTTTCCTGATTTTCAGCCATCTCCTTGGTTGTGGTTTGAATATCGTCCTCTTTCTCTTCCTCTGTGTATCATAAGCCTCACCATATTTCTCTTCAGTTTCTGTGAACTGTGCGATCAATCTCACTATCAAACAGTAATGGTCTTGACGGGTTTCTTCTGGTCATAAACTAGAAAAACTTGTCAAAAGAAAATAAAAATTTAAATTGCAAATAAAGTAGAATGGCAAAAGTAATAAAAATTGAGTGTTCCTAATATCCTAGTTCCCCGGCAACGGCGCCAAAAACTTGATACGTGATATTCGCGACAGGTTTTGAAAAATTATAATTAATCATTCTTAAAACTAACTATTATCACGATGAAGGCAAGTCTACCTATCGAACAGTAGTATAGCTTTAGCAAGACTGGATTGTTGAACCCAAAGGAACCAAGAGTACTAGTAATTACTTTCTTTTTATTATCTAGCCTAAAAATTAAGGGATTTGGTTATCTAAACTAATTACTAAACTAAGAATGCACAGAAAGAAAATTTGGGAAAATACTTTTTAGAAAATTTGATTGATTAAGACAATACCTAAAGAAAAATCCACCTATACTTCACTTGTTATTTGACTCTAAATCAGACGATTTATTCATTTGACTTGATCCATAGAAATCCCTAAGTTATATTATTATCTCTCTCGAGACTAATAACGTCTAACCCTAGGTTGATTAATTGAAATCTCTTTCTAATTAACACCTAGTGTTTGCATTAACTCGATCTATGGATCCTCTTATTAGGTTTCACCCTAATCTGGCAAAATCTTATCACCCTATCTCTAGGCGTGCAATCAACTCCGCTTAATTATGAAAAATTTACTCTTAGATAGGGTCTATTCCTCCTCTGAATAAGAGCATTAACTTGAATCAATATCCTGGCATATTAAAACAAGAATTAAGAACACATAATTAAGAACAAGTAAAATATTTATCATACAATTCAGATAATAATAATAAGATCCGTCTTAGGTTTCATTACCCTTAGGTATTTAGGGGTTTTAGTTCATAATTATAGAAGAAAACATCTCAAAAGCATAAAGATAACAAAACATAAGAAAACCCAATACTCCTGAAGAAAGTCTTGATGATGAATCCAGCTTCTGAGATGGATCAATCGACTTTCCTTGAGTAATTCCCTGCTTCCTAGTCTGCATCTCCTTCCTAAGTGCCTCATCAGGTGTTTAAATAGGCTTTAGAATGCCTAAGAACTCTCAAAATTGGCCTTTTCCAAATAGGGTTATACTTGGGCTCGGTAGGGACACGCCCGTGTGACACGCCTGTGTGTGATTGCTCCAGCCCATGGTCAAGGACGTTGAATAGGCATGGGCGTGTAGTCTACCCGTGTAAGTCGTGCTTTGATCCTGCCAAAGGGACAAGGCTGTGGGACACACCCGTATGAGGAAGCCTAGGCCGTGTTGATTTCCCATGTAGGTCCATTTTCTCTGTTTTCGGCCCATTTATCGCTCTTTTTACTCTCTTATGCTCACCTAAGTATAAAACATGAAATTAAAGAATTAGGAGCATCGAATTCACCAAATCTAAGGAGAAACCATCCATAAATGTGCTAAGCGTAGGATAAAAACATGTATAAATTACGGTTTATCACAAATCAAAACAAGCCAAAACCATCATTTAAAATCACCATCCTATGTTACTAACAATATTCCAAAATTAGCACCTCAATTCACAATGTAAAGGTAACCAAATGAATATATATACAACAATACCAATATGCCTTTAAGGCACTTCAACCTTTTTCATTATATCAAGTACAACCAAAAGAACGCACAAATACCAATTCAATAATCACTAATGGCCTATTAACCATAAACTTTTCAAACATCAAATTACCATTCACCATTTCCCATTTGATTTCATATTAGCCTTTTAACCTTGATACTAGAACTACCGAATCCTTTCAAGCAAAAAATAGATATAACATCAAACTTACAAAATCATTTCTAAGGCATCGCCTAAGTATATCATCCATCATACTAATTCCAAAAATCACCCAAAACACATGACTTAGCATAATATTTTTCTCAACCATTAGAATATTTAGCATATAAACTAAACAACCTATCAAGAAATCAATCACATAACAGTTACCAACACATAAATACATACATTTTTGTAAATAATATCCAAAAATACCATCAAGATACAAAATGATTATAATAACCAAAAGCCTTCTTAGGTACATGGAAAGATCCAAAATGAGCATATCACCAACACTTGAGTCCAAGATTGCCGTTTGATGCTGAGTCTATGATTGAATCACTAAGTACTTAACCCGCGCACGAAAACAAAAAATGCACGCTGAGTATAACTCAATGGTACTTATTGGCAATCATCCATATTTTGCAAAGATTACAAAGATATGGGTATCAAAATGTTGGCACTAGAAATCTGAGATTTAAGGCACCAAAAGTGGGATTGAAATTTGGCATGAGAAATTTGTAAGATTTTTGGCCCCTAGTTATATAGTGACTTTGCAAGTTGATCCCTGAACCTCAACTATAAATAGGCCTAACCATTTCTCATTTGAATCATCCCACATTTGTTATTCTCTACCTAAGGCATTGTTCTCTCTCCCTATTTGTAAATTTTCACTTGTGTTTTGGAGTGAAATATATTTGGTAGTGTCCGAGGACGTAGGCAAAATTTACTGAATCTCGTTAAAATTCTAGTGCTCTTTATTGTCTAATTTGCATATTTTGTGAGTTTGATTGTAGTGATTTATTATGCTATTAAATTACGATAAAGGGATATTCTGGCTAGGAAAGACCTGGTACTTAAGCGATCCTTGTGATCCACCTCTCTTTCCTGGGAATTGAACTTAGTGTGATTTTTTAGTACAATAATTTTACTCTTTTACACGCTTCCACTCAACAATTGGTATCTGAGCTAGATTTGCACTTGGGAAATACGATCGTTTATGATACTATTTGCGTATACGGTATTGTTCATCCACAATACTATTTACATTGACGGTACTGTTCACATATACAGTAGTTGGGATTGAGGAGAAAAATGGCAAAGGCATCGTCATCAGCAAAGTCTACTGTGACCAATGCAAAATTTGAAGTAGAGAAATTTGATGTTACCAATAATTTTGGTATGTGGCAATGTGAGATCTTGGATGTCTTATGTCAGCAAGAGCTGGATATAGCCCTTGAAGGAAAACCTGACAAGATGGATGACAAGGAGTGGGCCAAGATCAATAGACAGACGTGTGGTACAATTTGCCTATTTTTGGCCAAATAGCAGAAGTACTCTGTCATGAGGGAGACATCAGTGAAGAAGTTATGGCATGCACTGGAGGGAAAGTTTCTAACGAAAAGTCTTGAAAATAGCCTTTATAAGAAAAAAAAGCTTTATCGATTCACGTATGCACCAGGTATGTCGATGAATGACCATGTGAACTCATTCAATAAAATTTTAGTAGACTTACTAAATTTGGATGAGAAATTTAAAGATGAAGACAAGGCATTATTTTTGTTAAATTCTCTTCCTGATTAATATGATCATCTTACCACCACATTGCTTCATGGGAAGGATACGATCACATTTGATGCAGTTTATAGTGCGTTGTATAAATTTGAGACTCGAAATAAAGATAAAAAGGATTACAGAGATACAACTGTAGAAGTCTTAACATTAAGAGGTCGTTCACACAACAGCAAACCTTGTAGAAGGGGAAAGTCCAAAGGGAGACCTGCCAAAGATGAATGTGCTTTTTGTCGTGAGAAAAGGCATTAGAAAAAGAATTGTCCTAAGTTACAAAAGGGCAAGGCTATTTCTGATGCATGTGTAGTGGAGCATGATGAGGAGTCAGACTTTAGCTTGGTTGGCATGGCAATGGCATGTCATACGGATGAGTGGATTTTGGATATGGGATATACCTACCATATGTGTCCTAATAAGGATTGGTTTTCTAGTCTTAAAGAACTAGAAGGTGGAGTTATTTTTATGGGCAATGATAGAGCTTGTAAGACAATGGGAGTAGGTAAAATCTAATGGAAGAATCACGACGGCTCAATCCAAGTCTTGATAGATGTTTGCTACATACCTAGCTTGAAGAAAAATCTCATCTCATTAGGGGTCCTAGAATCTAAAGGGCTCACAATCACTTTGAGAGATGGATTACTAAAAGTAGTAGCTGGGGTATTGACGGTGATGAAAGGTATAAGAAGGAATAACTTGTACTATTTAAATGGAAGTACAGTTATTGGATCAACATCAACAGTTTTTGCGAAAGATGTAGATTCAGAGGCTACCAAGTTATGGCATATGAGATTGGGACATGTTGGTGAAAAAGCTTTGCAGAATTTGGTGAAGCAAGGCTTGTTGAAAGGTTTCAATTCTTGCAAATTGGAATTCTGTGAACATTGTGTTATGGGCAAGCAAATGAGGGTAAAATTTGGCTTAGCAATTCACAATACGAAAGGAATTCTGGACTACGTTCACAGTGATGTGTGGGGGCCTACCAAAGTGACTTTTTTGGTTGTTATGCACTATTTTGTTACTTTTGTTGATGATTATTCAAGGAAAGTATGAGTGTATCTAATGAAAAGAAAAAGTGGAGTATTGGATGCATTTTTGAAATGGAAGAAGATGGTGGAGACTTAGACTGGTCGAAAGGTCAAATGACTTTGATCAAATAATGGTACGGAGTACAAGAATGATCCATTTCTACAAGTATGTCGAGATGAGGGCATTGTGCGACACTTCACTATTTGAGAAACACCACAGCAGAATGGGGTGGTAGAACGTATGAATCAGACTATACTGGAGAAAGTTCGATATATGTTGTCTAATGCTGGATTAGGCTCGGAATTTTGGGCTGCGGTAGTTAAATATGTGTGCCATCTAATTAATCGTTTGCCATCAGCTTTAATAAATGGAAAAACTCCTATGGAGATGTGGATTGGTAAATCGACCACTGATTCTGATTCTTTACATATTTTTGGTTCCACTGCATATTATCATGTAAACGAATCTAAGATAGACTTAAGAGCAAAGAAAACATTATTCTTGGGTATAACTGGTGGAGGAAAAGGATATCGTCTCTGGTGTCCTGATACAAGGAAGATTGTTTTCAATAGAAATGTGACTTTTGATGAATCAACCATGATGAAGAATAAGGATTCACAAAAGGATGAAAAAACTAGTAGTACTTTACAGCAGGTGGAGCTTGAAAAGGTTAACGATGATCCAGTTTATATTGAAGGAACAAATGATGAAGAAGTTTCGACCCAAGAACTTCTACAGTAACAAGATTCAATTGCATATAGAAGGCCAAGAAGAGAGATTTGTATGCCTGCTCGCTTTGATGATATGGTGGCCTATGCACTTCCAATTGCAGATGATGATGTTCCTTCTACTTACACAGAAGCAAGAAGTAGCCCTGATGGTGTAAAGTGGAAGCAAGCTATGAATGAAGAAATGTAGTCTCTTCATAAAAATAGGACTTGGGAGTTGGTGACACTGCCCAAAGGAAAGAAGGCAATTGGATGCAAATGGGTATATGCAAAGAAAGAAGGATTTCCTGGTAAAAATGAAATTCGATACAAGGCTAGATTGGTAGCAAAGGGTTACGCTTAGAAAGAAGGAATAGACTACAATAAAATGTTTTCTCCAGTTGTGAAGCATTCGTCTATTCGGATTTTGCTAGCCTTGGTTGTGCAATATGACCTTGAACTAGTTCAACTCGATGTGAAGACTGCATTTTTACTCGGTGATTTGGAAGAGGAAATCTATATGACTCAGCCAGATGAATTCAGGGTTGCTATAAAGAAAATTGGCTTTACAAATTGACAAAGTCGCTTTATGGATTGAAACAATCTCCAAGGCAATGGTACAAGTGATTTGATCAGTTGATTAAAGGGAAAAGGTACACAAGAAGTAAATCTGATCATTGCGTGTATTTTCAGAAGCTACAAGAAGAAATTTTCATATACTTGCTCTTATATGTTGATGATATGTTGATAAAATCTAAGAGTAAAGTTGAAATTGAGAGATTAAAGACTCAACTCAACCTTGAGTTTGAGATGAAAGATCTAAGTGAAGCTAAGAAGATTCTTGGCATGGAAATATGTAGAGATAGAGCTCATGGCAGAGTTAGCTTGTCTCAGATGCAATATTTGAAAAAGGTACTATAGCGGTTTGGCATAAACGTGCAGGCAAAACCTGTAATACCCCGTTGACTTCTCATTTCAAGCTTTCTACACAACTATCTCCTTCGATGAATACGGAACAAGAATACATGTTACAAGTTTCTTATTCTGATGCAGTAGGTAGCTTGATGTACGCAATGGTGTGTACAAGACCTGACATTTCAAAGGTAGTTAGTATAGTGAGCAGGTATATGCATAATCCTGGAAAAAGACATTGGCAAACTGTGAAATGGATTCTATGGTATATTTAGAAGACCATGGATGTTGGATTACTGTTCAAGCAGGATAATACATGATACGTGATATTTGCGGCAGGTTTTAAAAATTTATAATTAATCATTCTTGAAACTAACTATTATCACGATGAAGGCAAGTGTACCTATCGAACAGTAGTATTGCTTTAGCAAGACTAGATTGTCAAACCCAAAGGAACTAAGAGTACTAGTAATTACTTTCTTTTAATTATCTAGCCTAAAAATTAAGGGATTTGTTTACTAAGGGTGCACAAAGAGAAAATTGGGGAAAAGCTTTTGGGAAAACTCGATTGATTAAGACAATACCTAAAGAAAAATCCACCTAGACTTCACTTGTTATTTATCTCTAAATCAGACGATTTATTCATTTGACTTGATCCATAGAAATCCCTAAGTTATATTATTATCTCTCTCGAGACTAATAGCATCTAACCCTAGGTTGATTAATTGAAAGCTCTTTCTAATCAACACCCTAGTGTTGCATTAACTCGATCTATGGACTCCCCCATTAGGTTTCACCCTAATCCAGCAAAATCTTGTCACCCTATCTCTAGGCGTGCAATCAACTCCTCTTAATTAAGACAAATTTACTCTTAGATAGGGACTTTTGCTCCTCTGAATAAGCGCATTAACTTGAATCAATAACCTGGAATATTAAAACAAGAATTAAGAACACATAATTAGGAATAAGTCAAATATTTATCATACAATTAAGATAATAATAACAAGATCCATTTTAGGTTTCATTTCCTTTAGGTATTTTAGGTGTTTAGTTCATAATTATGACAGTAAACATCTCAAAATAATAAAGATAACAAAACATAAAGAAAACCCAAAACTCCTGAAGGAAATTGAAGGGAGATCTTCAGTCTAGATGATGAATCCAGCTTCTGAGATGGATCAATCAGCTTTCCTTGAGTAATTCCTTGCCTCCTTCTTCGTGTCCCCTTTCTAAGTGCCTCTTCAGGTGTTTAAATAGGCTTTATAATGCCTAAGAGCCATCAAAAGTGGCCTTTTCCGAATAGGACTATACTTGGATTTGACAGGGACACGCCTGTGTGACACGCCCGTGTGCGATTGCTTCAGACCGTGGTCAAGGCTGTTAAATAGGTACGGACGTGTGGTCTACCAGTGTGAGTCATGCTTCGATTCTACCAAATGGACACGGTTGTGTGGCCTACCCGTGTGAGGAAGTCCAGGTTGTGTTGATTTCCCATGTTGGCCCAATTTCTCTGTTTTTGGCCCGTTTCTCACTCTTTTTACTCTCCTATGCTCACCTAAATATAAAACATGAAATTAAAGGATTAGGAGCATCGAATTCACCAAATCTAAGGAGAAACATCCATAAATGTGCTAAGAATGGGATAAAAATATGTATAAATTACGGTTTATCAAATACCCCCACACTTAAGTGTTTGCTTGTCCTCAAGCAAAATCCTCAACTCACAATCAAAATAAATTCTTATCAACTTATAATCCCTATCGATAATATCTCAAAATAAACCATAAGTAATCATACGTTGAGAATTCAACTAGAAGAACATCAAAGTTTCAAACATTCCAAGTTGAGCATTTTATCACGAAAACATAGGTGTCTCCCCTCATTTAAGTGATTACCTTTGATTCACAATATCACAAAGTTTAATATCCTCACTAAAGATTCACTCAAATCACTCGAGGTGTTTAAGGATAATAAATGAAGCACTCATTAGTCAATATGAAAAGTTATTTCCATAGGCTTGCATGAAAATCAAATCTCCACCACTATATATTGAGATGATACATCAATCAAGAGGTCTTTAGAGGGTTGTAACGTGGCTGTGGTTACGGGGTCTGGTCACAAGCTGAAAGAAAAGGTTAGAATCGAGATTGAATTGAAAAATTACCTAACTAGAAAAATAAATAATCATTAATTGAATCCAAGTGAGCTTCTTCTCAGAATATGGAATTAACACTTAAGCTCAAAAAACAATGAATTACTATTAATATATATGTATGTATTGTATTTTTTTTAGAACAAGTCAAATAACATAGGCTATCTATCAAAAATAAAACATAGCTAATCAATTTATTCAAATCAAATCTCGACAAAAATAGGCATCAAATTAATTTAGGGGATTTCAACAATAATGGGTTAAGGGTTAATGTTAAGGGTAAATCAATGAATGGGTTGTTAGGCTCAAGGGGGTTCACTACGGGTTAACTGTGAAGGTAGGCTTTTATAGAGTGAGTGGATTAAACCTAAGTGCCTTTATCATCTCGACATATCAAATCAAATGGTGTGGTCTTGACATGCATAATCAAGCAAGTTCTAGAATGACAATTCAATATTGACGCACTCAAAGCAACAATAAAAGTGAGCACAAAAGAAATAATAAATGCTTTAAAGGCTCAAGATCTCACAACAATTATGGCTTTTTGATGTTTAAACCTGTGAATTTTAACTCAAGATAATACCTAAACTTGGGGAAACGACCTAAAAAAATTTTAATTCTTAAAAATCAACTTATCATGCTTGATTCTCTAATTTCTTAAAGTTTAAACAATCAATGCCTGAATGCCTATGTTTTAATTCAAGACATATCAATAAAAATAATAAATTAATTAAAATTCATTTTAATAATGATATGAGAAGATCACATGAAAATAAGACAAAATTCAGGGATTTTTCTGATAATGAAATAAATAACCCCCCACACTTAAGATGTACATTGTCCACAATGTACAAAGTTAGATTTAATGAAAAATATAGATATAAGATCATATGATAGGGAGAGAAGTGAAACTTCCTGAATGATGAATGGACTCCTTGAATTAGAGTTATGGAGAATAATCGGCCAAGGCAATGATAAGATTGGAGGAGGATACTCTGGTGGCGGTAGAGGTTGGGTTCTACAACCACAGTGTCCAGCGAAGAGGTTATCGTGGTGGTCGGGCAGAACATGGTAGTCATGGAGAACCTTTTCCAGCTTTGGAGCTCTTTACAACTGTGATAGAATCAAGAACTGCTTTTAGGAAATATAAAGAAGCATAATTACTCGTAAAGAAATAGCCGAATAAAAATTATAAAATCTCAAGATAAAATAAAAATAGTATTAAAGGGAAATAAAAAGTAATTTCAACATATAAATAAAGATAAAATTAAAATAAAAAATAAAAATAATAGGTGTTTATAAAGAAATTAGGGCACACGACCGTGCCTTATTTTAGCCCGTGCGTTTCGTGGTTTTCAAAATTGGGCGCATTGGTGCACACAGCCATGTTGCACGACCGTGTCATTCTTCGTTTGCTTCTCCCACGCCCATGTATGTAGGCGCACGCCCGAGTTGTTTTGACAGGCTCAACCACGATCAGTGGGAACGAGCGTGTCGCACGCCCATGTTAATTTTGCAGGATTGCCCACGTCCATGTCGCAGGTCGTGGCAACTTATCGAATCCCGTATTGGGGAAACGTTTTTGCTCTGTTTTCACACGGTCATATCGCACGGTCGTGTTTCCTCCTGTGGAATGGGCACGGCCTAAGACACGCCCGTGTGCTTGGCCGTGTGGTTCTAGAAATCCTGTGTTCAATGACTCAGTTAGTGAATTAAATGTTAAAAACTAAAATTTAAAGATGTTAACACCGTTAGTGATCGGGTTGGCTCCCGAGAAGTGCTTATTTATAGTCTAAACTCGACTCTACCTTGTGGGTATATTTAGGTAACTTCATGGAGCCGTAGCTCCTCTTTATCGTCTGTCCATTATAAAGTTTGAGACGATGTCCATTTACCTTAAACGTGTCCTGTGATGGATGACCTACCTCTACTGTGCCATATGGAAACACAGTTTGGACTACGAAAGGACCTGACCATCGTAATTTCAGCTTTCCAGGAAACAATTTGAGCCTCAAGTTGTATAACTGGACAAGAACTCCAACTTCAAATTGCCTTCGTTGCTTCAAGCGAGCGTCGTGGCGGTGCTTCGTTGCTTCCTTGTATAGGCGCGAATTTTCATATGCATTTGCTCGCCATTCATCTAACTCATTCAACTGCATCAACCTGTTTTCACCTACAAGTTTGGGATCAAGGTTTAGAAATTTGATAGCCCAGAATGCCTTGTGTTCTAACTCAAACGGTAGATGACAACTTTTTCTGTAAACAAGTCTATAAGGGGATGTTCCTATGGGGGTCTTAAAAACAGTTCTATAAGCCCATAAAGCATCATCTACTTTCATCACCTAGTCCTTCCTGTTTGGCTCTAATTTCTTTTTTAGAATACATTTGAGCTCTCGGTTTGCTACTTCGACTTGTCCACTAGTTTGAGGATGATAAGGGGTAGCTGTTCTATGGTGAACTCTGTATTTCTTAAGGGTCTTATCAAATTGGGCGTTACAAAAATGAGTACCTTTATCACTGATAGTTGTTTTAGGGGTTCCAAATTGAGAGAAGAGTTCCTTAAGGAATCGTACTACCACCCTAGCATCATTAGTAGGTAAAGCTTGGGCTTCCACCTATTTAGACATATAATCAACGGCTACTAATATGTATTTATTCCTGAATGAGCTAGGGAATGGACCCATGAAGTCGATACCCCAAACGTCAAATATTTCACATGAGAGCATATATGTCTAGGGCATTTCATCACGTTTAGATATATTACCTGTCCCTTGGCATTTGTCACAAGAAGTAACATACCTGTTGGCATCTTTGATTAGAGTGGGCTAATAAAAACCTGATTCGAGTATTTTATGTGTGGTCTTATTCCCATTGTAATGTCCTCCAGTCGGTCCTGAGTGGCAATGTTTCAAGATCTTCAATGCTTCTGTCCTTGTAACGCATTGTCTAATGACTTGATCTATACATATACGAAAAAGGAAAGGGTCTTCCCAAAAGTAGTTTTTCACATCAGTAAAAAATCGCTTCTTTTGCTGATGTGTCAACTCTTTTGGGATAATGTTAGAGGCTAAAAAATTTGCAATGTCAGCAAACCAAGGTACCTTAGAATCAGATATAGCAAAAAAATTATTCTTCAGGGAATGAATCATTTATTTCAACTTCATCTAGCTTTTTGGTACTTGAATTTTCAAGCCTGGAAAGGTGATCAACTGTGAGGTTTTCAGCTCCTTTCTTATCCTTAATCTCCAAGTCGAATTCCTGCAATAACAAAATCCATCGGATGAGTCGAGATTTTGCATCAGTCTTAGTTAACAGGTAGCGAAGAGTAGAATGGTCAGTATAAACGAAAACTTTAGACAATATTAGATATAGCTAAATTTATTGAATGCAAAAACCACAGCTAGCAGCTCTTTCTCTGTGGTAGTGTAGTTTTCTTGTGCGGCTGTCAAAGTTTTGCTAGCATAATAGATAGGTTGAAAATGCTTATCTCTTCACTATCCGAAAACTGCACCTATTGCAAAATCACTTGCATCGCACATTATTTCAAAAGGTGAATTCCAATCAGGTGCAATTATAATTGGAGCTTTAGTCAATTTATCCTTTAAAGTATTAAATGCTTCTAAACATTCCTGATCTTAAAAGGCACATCTTTTTCTAGTAATTTAGTTAAAGGCTTAGCTATTTTAGAAAAGTCTTTAATGAATCTTCTATAAAACCCAGCATGTCCTAAAAAGCTTCTAATAGCCTTAACCGAATTAGGAGGAGGTAGTTTCTCAATGGCTTCAATTTTAGATTTATCAACCTCAATTCCTTTACTAGAAATTTTATGTCCTAACACAATACCTTCTTGAACCATAAAGTGACATTTTTCCTAGTTAAGTACAAGATTTGTTTCCTCACATCTTATTAAGACTTGTTTTAAAATTTTAAGGCAATGATGGAAAGATTTATCAAAAATCGAGAAATCATCCATAAATGCCTCCATGATGTCTTTTACGAGTTCGTAAAAAATGGCCATCATGCAACGCTGAAAAGTAGCAGGAGCATTGCATAGTCCAAAAGGCATTCTACAATATGCAAACATACGTATGGACATGTAAATGTTGTCTTTCTTTTATCTTCAGGAGCTATTGGAATTTGAAAATAGCCAGAGAGTTTGTCTAAGAAGCAGTAGTACATGTGCCTTGATAATCTTTCCAACATTTGGTCAATGAATGGAAGGGGAAAGTGATATTTTCTCATGGCATCATTTAGCTTTCTATAATCAATGCAAACTCTCCAACCTATGACTGTTCTTGTTGGGATTAATTCATTCTTCTTATTGGCTACAACAGTCATGCCTCCCTTCTTAGGAACAACCTGCATTGGTCTTACCCAAGAACTATCAGAAATAGGATAAATAATTCTAACATCTAGGAGTTTAATTACCTCAGCTTTAAAAACTTCCTTCATGTTGGGGTTCAGTCGTCTTTGGGCTTGCACACATGGCTTATATTCATCTCCCATTAAAATTTTGTGGGTGCAAAAAGAAGGGCTGATCCCTTTAATGTCAGAAATTTTCCAAGCTATGGCCCTTTTATGCTCTCTTAATACTTGGAGTAATTCCTCTTTCTCTTTGGGTTGTAAGTTAGATGCAATAATTACCGGTAATGTAGAATTATTTCCAAGGAATGCATATTCCAAGTGATTCGAAAATTGTTTAAGTTCTAGTTTGGGAGGTTCTTCAATAGAGGGTTTTTGTTTAAGTTCATCTTTTACCTTAATCCCCTCATATTCTGCTAGTTTTGGGGAGGTTTTATTGGAATTTAGTTCGGTTCCTATCTCAGAATCATCATCCATTCCCTCTCCTTGGGCAAGACACAGTTCCACAATGTCCTTGTGTACAATTTTTTGAAAAGAATCCTGAGTAGCATTATCAATAGAATCGATAAAATAACATGAGTCATCCTGTTCTCTAGAAAATCTCATGGCATCATAAATTTTGAAAATAATCTCTTCGTCACCTACCCTAAGTACCAATTTACCATCACCCACATCAATTACAGCCCTAGCAGTGGCTAAAAATGGGCGACCTAAGATTAAAGGCACCTCAACATCCTCATCCATGTCAAGCACAACGAAATCAATAGGGAATATAAATTTATCTACTTTTACAAGTACGTCCTCTATAATTACCCTAGGATATTTAACAGATCTATCAGCTAATTGAATACTCATCCTACTGGGTTTAGGTTCCGCAAGACCAAGTTGTTTAAACATTTTATATGGCATCAAATTAATGCTAGCGCCTAAATCAGCTAGTGCTTTATCAACATTCAAACTACCAATTAAGCAGGGAATAGTAGAACTTCCTGGATCTTTCAGTTTGGTTGGCAGTTTATTTTGGAGTATGGCTGAGCATTCCTCATTAAATTCCACTATAGATAAGCTTTCAAACTTCCTTTTATTTGTTAGAAGCTCCTTTAAAAATTTTGCATATGTAGACATCTGCGATATAGCTTCAACAAAAGGTAAGTTAATATGTAGTTGTTTAAAAAGTTCAAGAAATTTACCAAATTGTGCATCCATGCGGTCTTTCTTCAACTTTGATGGGTATGGGATTGGTTGTTTATATTGTTTTGGAATTGGGTCGTTATTATTGTAATGTTCTACCTCCTTTCCTTTGTTTGTGTCAGCTTCTTGTGGTGGCTTCTTTTCAGATTCAGCTAACACTTTCCCACTCCTTAGTATAACTTCTTTCACATGCTCTTTTGGATTGGGTTCGGTGTTACTAGGTAGACTTCTTGGTGGTGTTTCAGAAATTAATTTGGCAAGCTGTCCTATCTAGATTTCGAGCCCTTGGATCGACGCTTGTTGATTTTTAAGTGTTGTCTCGGTATTCTAAAAATGAGTTTCTGACACCGAGATGGATTTTGTTAGTATCTCCTCAAGGTTTGATTTTTTCTCTTGTTGGTAAGGTGGTTGTTGGAAGCCTGGAGGTGGTGGTGGTCTCTGATTCCCTTGGCCTCCCCATGAGAAATTTGGGTGGTTCTTCCATCCTGCATTGTAAGTGTTACTATAGGGATTATTTTGAAGTCGAGAATTATTACCCATATAATTTAATTGCCCGTTGTCCATATTGTGGCCATAAGGTGGGTATTCTGAATTGCTCGTTCCTCCTCTACTTGCATTAGACTGCATTATTGGGTGAACCTGTGAAGAACCAAGAATATCATCAATCTTTTTATTCAAAAGTTCTACCTAATTAGAGAGCATGGTGACCGAATCGACATTAAAAACGCCGGCTGCTTTCGTTGGCTTTGTCCTCATGACTTGCCACTGATAATTATTCAGTGACATCTCTTCTATAAATTCATAAGCATCCTCAGGTGTCTTATTATTGATAGTCCTACCATCAGATGCGTCAACCATCTATCTATTCGAAGGATTCAGCCCATTGTAAAAAGTTTGAACCTGTAGCCAACCCATGGTGAGGGCACCTTCTCAACAGGTCCTTGTATCTCTCCCATGCATCATATAGTGTTTCTAAATCCATCTGTACAAAAGAAGAGATATCATTCCTTAATTTAGCTGTTTTAGCCGGTAGAAAATATTTTAGTAAAAACTTTTCGGTCATTTGTTCCCATGTAGTGATTGACCCTCGTGGTAATGAGTTTAACCACTGTTTAGCTTTGTTCCTTAATGAAAAGGGAAACAACCGAAGGTGAATGGCATCATCAGATATGTCATTGATTTTAAATGTGTCGCAGAGTTCCAGAAAATTTGCCAAGTGAGTGTTTGGATCCTCATCCTGCAAACCATCAAACTAAACAAATTGTTGTATCATTTGAATCGTGTTAGGTTTCAGTTCAAAATTATTTGCAGCAATAGTAGGCCTAACTATACTTGACTCAGTTCCTATTAAATTTGGTTTAGTATAATCATACATAGTGCGTGGAGCACGATTCTGATTTACTGGATCAGCGGCAATCGCAGGAGGTAGCAGATTTTCCTGATTTTCAGCCATCTCCTCGGTTGTGGTTTGAATATAGTCCTCTTTCTCTTCCTCTGTGTATCTTAAGGTTCACCTTATTTCTCTTCAATTTCTACGAGCTTTGCGATTGATCTCACTATCAAAAAGTAATGGTCCCGACGGGTTTCTTCTAGTCATACACTATAAAAGAAACCTGCCAGAAGCGAATAAAAGAGAAAATTAGAAAAGAAAATAATAATTCAAATTTCAAATAAAGTAAAATGGCTAAAGTAATAAAAATCGAGTGTCCCTAATATCTTAGTTCCCCGGCAATGACACCAAAAATTTAATACATGATATTCGCGACAGGTTTTGAAAATTTATAATTAATCGTTCTTGAAACTAACTTTTATCACGATGAAGGCAACTGTACCTATCGAACAGTACTATAGCTTTAGCAAGACCAGATTTTTGAACCCAAAGGAACCAAAAGTACTAGTAATTACTTTCTTTTTATTATCTAGCCTAAAAATTAAGGGATTTGTTTATCTAAACTAATTAACTAAACTAAGGGTGCACAGAGAGGGGAAAAGCTTTTGGGAAAACTCGATTGATTAAGACAATACCCAAGGAAAAATCCACCTAGACTTCACTTGTTATTTAACTCTGAATCAGACGATTTATTCACTTGACTTGATCCGTAGAAATCCCTGAGGTAATAACCGAAAAATGGGTTACCCATCACTCCCTGATACATAGACATATAACCCTGAACTCTTCCTATCTTATGGCATGCCAATTATACCCTACTTGACCCGAACAGTTCATAGGGTAACATATTTACCAAATCAATTCATAAAGTAAATCCTCAATAACAAATCCCAATTTCTATCAATTCATAATCCATTATCATGCATCTATCAACATTATTCATTTCTCATATCAATTCAATATACATTATCTTCATAACTATCAAATTAAATCCATTTTCACAACCAATCATTCAATTATATTTGTTCAATTAAATTTAGCATTTCATCATATTTCCGAAGAACTAACTCACCTTATAAACTTACCATATAATGCAATATTTATATGCAACAATTGAAATAGGATTTTAGAAACACAAACCGTGGACTTTGAGTTAATTGTCAAAAACTTTATCTTTTCCTTTATTTTTCAAGGGATCCGAGTCGATGTTAGCTACAGATTAAAAAAATATAATAAGTTATCAATAGAAAACCAAATTCACATTCAATTGCTAAATTATGCAACTTTTGCATTTTTTTCAATTTAGGCACTAAAACTAGGATTAACATAACATTCACATGTAACCCTCTAATTTAAAGCCGAATTCACTAGAGTCCCTATACAACTTCCTATTTTTTAGTTCCACCATAAATTTCACATTTTGTTTATTTTAGTCCTTATTACACAAATCATCAATTGACTTTACAATTTAGTCCTTAATCAATTCTAAACTTAAAATCTATCCAATTAACACTTCAAGATTCAATTATTTAACAGCAGTAATATCCTAATTCTTTAACAACATCAAAAAGTATGAAATGTGTCAACTAGCCTGAACTATCGAGATTCCAAAAACATAAAAATTACAAGAAAATGACTAAATTAAACCAACCAAATTGAGCTTGAAATATTCAAACACTTATGTCATGCACTCTCCCCCTTGTTCTTTCTGCTTCGAAATGAAAAGAGAATGAAGCGAAAATTGGCTTTCTTTTTCACCCCCACTAATTTATTTCTTTTAATATAAAATTCATTTTATAATTTAATTTTAACTAATGTTTTATAATATAACATATATGTATAATTCATTAATCGGTCATATAATTGTAATTTAGTATATAATTTCTATTTTAACCCCTTTACTTTAAGTCCTAATTATAATTCTGAGCAAATTTCACTTTTACCCTTTAAGCGTTCTAGTCTCTGTACTTAAATTAAACACTAATAATATGAGATTACCTAGCCAAAATTCAATTCACTTCAATTATAAATCCGTAATATTTAAGAAAAATATTTACGAGTCCGATTTACAGAAATGGAGTCCCAAAACCACACATTTCGTACCAGTGACTTTTGGTCAGTACAACTTCCTTGGCGAGTCCTTTCTTATTGCAATCTCAAAGGACTTGTTGTCATCCCATCAGTTAGGATAACTAATGGAGACCCGTGCCACTCTGGGAAACTGAATCTCATCTAATCCTACCTAGGTTGTAAAGTTGTTTGGATTATTCCCTTGTCATCTACCCTATTTGTTATACCTTGCTTTTAGGATTAAACATGTCCGTCTATAGTCATTCTAGCCTATAGTATCTAGCAAACTGTTACCTAAACAACCTTTTGGGTTTACAATTTCGCTTATGTAATGGTCCTCTGTGAAACTAACTCTATGACGATTGTCCCTACAATAGCTTCCCTTCAAAGAGAAATAGTCTTGAAAAACATAATTGTCGCTTAGATAATCCCTATTAAAAACTCTTTCTGTCCTTAGGTCTTAACTAATTCACTTTTATCAAACTTGACTATCCAGAGTACATACAATTGATCTTCCCCTTATAACTAAGATATCATCGAGGCCTTATGACCGCCTATAAATGAGTTGTCATTTATAGAATAAATATAACACCAAAATATAAGAATTAAGAGCAACAATATCTGCAAGTGCACAGGTCAAATTGTAATATAGTTGTACAACGAAATACCGGAAGTATTCCGAGGAGCATACTCAAGGGAGGATAGAATAAATAATAAAAATATTTGTTTACAATAATAAGTCTAAATGGTAATAGTTAATTCCTATATTACGATTGACCATAAAATAGATTAGAGAAATAAAAATAAATAAATAACAAAAAGAAATCAATAAAAAAATAAACAAATGCAATAAATCGATAAACCAATCAGAAAGATGAACTCGCTTTAAGGTTTGCAACTAATTTTGGATTAGAGGTCTAGAGTGGATTAGTCACCAATTAAGTAATTATTACCTCCCGACTTTTAATTAACTTAATCAATTGGTTGATAATCTCTTATCTCTCAACCTCGCTTTCTCAACCAGGATCAATTATGATTTACTCAATTTGACTTATCTTCCGACCTTGTCTATCCTATGATAACTTATTAGGGTTGTCAAGCCAAATAGTTTAAGAGCACATAATTTATACCAACTAATCCATCTCTAGAAATCCCAAATCCTCCCTTAATTACATCCACATCCACTCGTTAATCTCCCCTAAGGGATTTAGCTACTCATGCTATCATAATCTCAACTTGGATTGAATAAACCATGTGAGAAACACGATTGATTCCAAAAAGAAAAAGGATTTGAATAATCATGGATTGAATATCGAATGGGAAATGGAGTAACAAATCTCTCAATTGGAATAACAAAATAAAACAAATACAAAGAAAAATATAAACTGAATACTTTAATTAAATAGGCAAATCCTTGGACCAATACTAATTCAAGAAGAAAAGCAATAAAGTACTTAAATAGCTGAAAAGAAAATAAACTAAAACTAATTCTAAACTAAGAGGTTTTTTTAAGGCATCTAGGATGACTTGATTACATTCAACCCCTAATGTCTTATTTGTAGAGGTGTTGGCAGCCCAATTTAGGTCTTCGGCACATCCTAGGTCTTCGTATAAGATTGATTGCGTAAATGAATATAACCCCAAAATACTTGGACAACACATTAGATCTGTGATGCGTCACACCCCTTGTGTAGCACAACACGACACCTAATTACTTCCTTATTTCATTCTTTTGGTGCTTTGACGTCCTAGGAAGCTTGTGTATCACTCCACCTTCGCTTCTACATCAATTGGGTCTTTCTATCTCAATCCTACACACTCAATTGAACCAATTAGCACAACCTAAGGCCCATGTCGACCTATTGGGTCACAACACCTTCAAAATGTGTTAAAAACACTTATTTTTGTTTACCTTCTAACCTAAAGCCTAATTACTGAAAACGTTAAGTTAAATTCTAAATTGCTTAGAAAACAAGCTCCTGAAGTGTGGAATTGACCTGAATTAATTACTGCATTTGACGACTTATCACCTTATACCAGGAGTAAATCTCTCGTTAAACATCCAAGGTCTTCCTCTGATCCATTTTTCAGTGGTGTCACAAATGGTGGTTTCAGGATCACAATTTTGGTTAATGAGTTTCTAATTTATAGGTATTTAAAATTTTTAGGGTTATATGCTTATCATATTAAGATTTAGTTAGTTGATTTTAGAGTCTACTTAGTTAATTAAAAAAAAGGACTAATTTGTAAAAAATGTAAAATTTAATCGCTATTGAATTATAAAGATCAAATGGATTAGCTATCATTAAATGAAGTATTTAAATGGAAAATATACCATTTTTATATATATGGGACAAATATTAGGTGAGTTTTATACTTTTATACATGATGGTCACTAAACTAACTAAAATTACGACAAAGGCAAGCGTACGTATCGAATAATAATATAGCTATGGTGAGTCGGGAATATCGTATCCATGAGAAATAAAAGTACAAGTACTTACTATATTTCTATTATCTAGCTGAATAAATTGAAGGAATTGTTTTTAATCTCAAAATTAACTAAACTAATTACTAAGACCGCAACAGAGAATGAATTAGGAAAAAATAATCAAATAAGCTAATGAGATAGACAATACCCAGGAAAGAATCCATCTAGACTTCACTTATTATTCTGAATTTGAATTAGATGATTTATTCACTTGTGCCTTAATCCGTAGAAATCCCTAAATTATGCTAATATCTCTTTCGAGAATAAGAACAACTGACTCTAGGTTGATTAATTGAAATCTCTTTCTAATTAAAATCCCTATTGTCGCATTAACCTTTTTTCATGGATTCCCCTATTAGATTTGACTCTAATCTGGTAGATTTATGTCGTCCTATTTCTAGGATTGCATGCAACTCCACTTAATTATGCTAGATCTACTCTTAAACAGGGACTTTTGCTTCACTAAAATAAGTACATTAAGTATGAATTAATATCCTGAAATATTAAAACACAAAATAAGCATACATAATTGAGGACAAGAATCAAGTATTTATCATGTAATTTAGAAATCAAATAATAAGATTCATATAGGTTTCATCTTCCCTAGGTATCTAGGAAATTTAGTTCATAATCTAGAATAATATCATCTCAAAGTTAGGAAAACAACAAGACATAAAAAACCCAATAAAACTTCTAAAGAAATTGGATGGAGATCTTCAATCTTGAAGGAGATCCGCTTCTGAAATGAATCTGATGGCATTCTTCAAGTCTTTTCTTCGCTCTTCTCTATGTGCTCCTTTACGTCCTTTTTTAGTGTGTATTAATAGACTTTAGAATGCTCAGAAAGCCTAAAAATTAAGTTTTTTTGCATGTTTTGGAAATAAGGATCGATATTGACACGGGCTGGCACATGGGCATGTGGCTAGCCCGTATGGCTCACATGGGCGTGTGCCCAGCCCGTGTGGAAAATGCTCAGGCCGTGTGGATCTTGAAAACAGCTCTTTTTGTCTGATTTTGGCTTGTTTTTCTCTCCTTTCATTTCCATATGCTCGCCTAAGTATTAAAACATGAATTTAAAGGATTAGGAGCATCAAATTCACTAATTTACATAATAAATCATCCAAAAATGCATCAAGAATGGGAATAAAAACATGTAACTTTTATAGCTTATCAAATATCCCCACATTTAAGCGTTTGCTTGTCCTCAAGCAAAATCCTCATTCACAATTAAGAATTAATCTTTCTCAACTTATAATTCTCATCAATAATGTTTCGAAATAATTCACAGATAATCATACATTGATAATTCAACTAAAAGAGCACTAAAGATTCAAACAATCCAAGTTGAATTTTTTAAAGCATGAAAGAATAGGTATTTCCCTTTATCTAAGTAATTACCTTTAATTCAAAACCGACAAGAATTCACATCCTCACTAAAGATTCACTCAAATCACTCAAAGTGTTTAAGGTTCAAGAATAAGCACTCAATAGTCAAACATGAAAAGTCATTACCATAGGCTTGCATGAAAATCTAATCTCCACCACTATAAAATGAGATGATACACAAATCAAAAGGTCTTTAAAAGGTTGTAATGGGGATAGGTTAAAGGCGTGGAGAAAGGCTGAAAAATATGGTTAAAATTGAGATCGAATTGATAAATTACCAAACTAGAAAAATAAACAAATGTTGAATTAAAAACAATTACATTAATCAAAAACTATTTAAGAATAACACGAGCTTCTTCTCAAAATATGATTTTAACTGTTCAAGCTCAATTAACATAGAACTAAATAATAATCAATATATATATTTTTCATCATTTTTTTAGTACAATAAGAAATAACTCAGTAAATGAAACAAAAGAGCATAGTTAGGCAACTAACCAAATGAAATCTCGATAAAAAAGGGAGTCAATAAAACGGGAAATATTCTCAATGAAAAAAAAATGAGTTATGGGTTAACATTAATGGGTAAATCAAGAAATGGTGAGTTAAGCTCAAAGGGGTTCACTGAGGGTTAATTATGTAGGTAGACTTTTTATGGGATAATTGGGGTAAAACCTAAGTGTCTTTATCATCTCAGTATATCAAATCAAAGGTGTGGTCTCGACATGCATAATCGAAGCAAGTTCTAGAATAACAAATCAATATTGACACATTCATAACCAATAATAAAAATGAGCAAGAAAAGTGTATGCTCTAAAGGCTCAAAATCTCACAAAAAAATTTAGTTTTGTTGTCAAACTTGTAAATTTAAAACTTCAAGATAATACCTCAATTCAGGAAAACAAACTAAAATTTTTAATTCTGAAAATCAACTTATCATGCTTGATTCTCTCATGTCTTAAAGTTTAAACAATTAATGCACAAATACTTATGAATTTAATCCAAAATACATTAATAAAAATCACAAGTCAATAAAAATTCATTGTAATAGAAGTAAGAAAAAATTACTTAAATACAAGACATAATTTAAGGATTTTCTAATAATTCTATAAGTAACCTCTCCACACATAAAATGTACATTATCCTTAATCTAAAAACATATATAATCACAGTATAACTAGAATGTCATAAGAGAGGGAGAAAACTGAAACTGCCCTGAATAATAGATGAAATCCCCAGAATAGTGAAAAGCGGAATTGTAGACAAATTTAGATGTAGTGCATGATTCCGAGCAAACTACTAAGAAAATAAACACGAGTACTGAAGAAGATTAAGGGATTATACTCGATTAGAAAAAAACCAGAAAAATAAATATAGTTCAAAAGATAAAAACAAAATAAATCTAAGAAAATAAAAATAAAAATAAAACAAATGGTCATCAGACACGTCGGTGACGTGAGTCGTCGGTGCTGAAGAGGAGATATGGAGATGCTGACATATCTACTGCAATGTCGTATCAATACTGTCGAACATTTGAACACAGTACTACTCGAAGCGAGTGAACTGCTCGGAGAGGTTCGCTAAAGTAGCAGCAGAAGGAATAGGGTGGTGACTCGAAGGTGGAGGCTGTGGTGGGTCCTCATAATGGAGAAAAACATCATCAGCAAAGTCCTCAGGCTCATTCTGAGCATCAGAGTGAAACAATAGATACTGGGGAGCATCCACTCTACGATGCTACTCTATCATCCTCATATGAATCATGCTCGAGATTCCCTGTAGGGACATCTGCCTGACGAGACTAAGTGAAGAGGACTGCTCCAGTGTGTCTAGGAGACCGAAGTGTCAAACAAGGCAAGTCACATAAGAGCCTAAACAAATTGGGCCCTTCCTATGGCGTTTAGTCTGATGGCGGAAGGCTAATGCGATGAAGTATGCCAAATCAAAGATATGCCCGATAGCCATGCTCTATAGAAAATAGGCATCATGAGTACTAACGACTCCGGTGATCTTCCTCTTAGTAGTCAAAGTGTCAGCTAAAAGTGAATGAAGGTGCTGTAAGGTTGAAGAAAGAGAGGTTGCTTTCGGGTGACTCGTATCATAAAGTGTCTGGCTTACTGTAAGCTCTGTCCAACAACATGATGGTGTGTAATGGATGTGCCGATGTAGACAGAAGAAGTTCTTGGCACTCATGAATTCCTCAGTGTATAGTCTCATAGCGGCCCCGAACTCAGGGACACTCATCTGGTGCACCAAACCACCAAGTCAGAAAGTGATAGTGCCTGGCTTGTAATGAGTTGTCATGACCTACTGTAGAATAAATGTTGCACAGAACTCTAAAGTAAGCTCCATGTAGGTGGACTCAATGATGGAGAAAAATCTATCCCACAGAGCTGTGGCAATAAAGGCGCGAACATCATCAACTAGGCGGACCTGCTCTAACCCGGCCCAATCAATACATCAGCCTAGGTCATGTGGGCCTTGTCTAAGTAACTGAAATAGATCCTCCTAGGGGCCCGCAAGAAATCAGAGGTAAGGGAGGTGGGCCTCAGCGGAAGCACACAAGGACGAGGTTGTGCCAGGGGTCTTCTGCTTTTTTGAAACGGGGATGGCAACCTTAGACTTGCCGCGTGTGTTCATCATGGTGTGCTTGAAAAAATAAAACAATGTATCAATAAATAGAGCATCACCACTGGTCAAAAGGTAAAATTCAAGTGGTCCGAAATAGCAAATTATTCCTAAAACAATACGTACGAAGATCCAAGCATGCAAAAACCATAAAGTGAAGCCATCATGAATTAAAGTGGTTAAAGCAATAAGGGGCAATAAATTAAATAACGAATTCATAACTAAAAGGCAAATTGTGAAATTGTGAAATTCTGAAATTAAGAATTATTATTATAAAAATAAGAAATAAATAAATAAACAAACAATCTTAATACTAAGAACAAAGAACAATAGTAATTGAAACAGTGAGCAATAAACTTAACGAAGGAATAGCAATAATTATTATACTAATTTTTAAATAGTAACAAATAGAACCAGAAAAGAAAAATGACTAATAAGAATAATACTAAGAATAATAATAATCAATAAAGAAATAAAATAATCTAACTAATAATAATATATAAGAATAATAATCAATAAAGAAATAAAATAATCTAACTAATAAAAACAATAATATATAAGAAATACATAAATAAATAAATAAGTAAAGAAAAAAAGAAGGGTGAAAGGGAAAAAAAAGTAACTGACGTTGGTAGGACGGTGGTCGAAGGGTCGCGCAGTAGTGGAGAGAAAGAGCCAATGAGTTGGGCTGTAACATTTGTGGTTCGAAGGGAGGCTGTTGTGTGACGGGGTAAGGGGAAGAAGAAAACTAAGGGGAAAGAAGAGGTGAGAGGTTCAGATGAGTTAGGGAGTGGGTTTAAGGAAAGGAGTCCGGGTGAGGTCGGCGCAAGGGGGTGGGGTGGTGAAGAGGGAAGTCGAGTGAGAGATGGGGAAAAAAAAGGAAGGAAAAGGGAAAATGGGTTGGGTGTTAGGTGAAGGGCTGTTGGGGGCTTTGGGTAAATGAAGGAAAAGAGGAAGAAGGGAGGTTGGGTTCGGTGAGATGAGGGAGGGAAGGCTAGTGTCTCGAAGGTATGAAGAAGGAGAAGGTACGACAGCCGGAAGGAAGTGGTGGATAGGGTTCGTGGGTGGAGATTTGGGGAGGAAGACAAAGTAAAAAAAATAGTTAGGGTTTGGGGTTAAAAGGGGGACATGTTCGTGTGAGTCCTGTGTTGGGCCATACGGCTGTGTCACACACCCGTGTAGTGTTTTTCTAGCCCATGTGTGTTTTAAAAATACAATTCTACTCTTCATACGGTCTCAGACACACCCGTGTGTCCAGGCCGTGTGGCACACACGGTCGTGTCGCATGGCTGTGTACAACTTCCTTTACTTTTCCCACACCCATGTGACCTACCATACACCCGTGTGGCTCAGTCATATCTTGAACACGACTGTGTATCTTGCTCGTGTTACTCTCTGACTTGTTTAAAATTGAAAAATTTAGCTCCAGGTTTCACACAGCCTAGGACACGCCCGTGTGGACTATTTTAGGTCGTGTCTCTGTCGAGTTTTGGAAAAATTAAGTCCCAGGATCCACACGGCCAAGGACACGCCCGTGTGTCCAGGCCGTGTAGGTCACATAGTTGTGCCAACCGGCCATGTTGGTCACTCGGTCGTGCCAACCGGCTGTGTGGGTCACACGATCGTACCAACCAGCCGTGTGGGTCACGCGGTCGTGCCAACTAGCCGTGTGGGTCACACGGTCGTGGCAACCAGCCGTGTAACTCACTAACGATTTCTTTAAAATTTCAAAACTAAGTCTTAAGATTTCACATTGCCAAGGACACACCTGTGCATCCAGGTTGTGTAGTTTAAAAACACCTTTTTTTTCAATTTTGAAAATTAATTAATAAAATTAGCAGAGTTAACACTCAGGTTGCCTCCCAATAAGCACTTATTTAAAGTCTATGCTCCACTTACCTCATATTCGTACGGTCACAGCGATTCGTGGAGTCAAAACTCCTCTTCCTTGCTGTCAATTCTATTTTTAAAACAAGGTTTGAGTCGAGTAATATTTACCTTAAAAGTGCCAAATTCAGAATAAGTTACCTCAACTGTACTGTATAGGAAGACATTTAATATCGTAAAAGGAGTTGCTTCATTCGCATTAAGCTCAAAAGTGGTAATACGAGGATTCGTTTTATCTAACAGGACCTAGTCCTCAACCTTATATTGGTTCGTTCCATCCTTATGCTCGTCATGGCGTTGCTTTGGTTCTGCATCGTGTATTCTCGGTTTCTCCTTGACATATGTCCGCCATTCGTCTAGTTCATCGATTTATAACATTCTTTCTTCATGAATCATTCTGTTTCTATCACATGGACTGGAACGTGGCTCCACCATGTTTTTTCAAGGGGTTTCCTGCAAAGAAGGTTGAGCCACAATGTTATTCATATTAATAGAACTTGTATAATCATCTCGATCACTAGATGTCTTGACAGAATCATGAGTTTAGAGTTTAATCGTATCATCACCTACGTGAAGTATCAATTCACTTGTACCAACATCGATAATAGTTCTGGCAGTTGCTAAAAAGGGTCATCCTAAGATTAAAGGTACGTCTCTATCCTCATCCATGTCTAAAATAACAAAATCAATCGGGAATATGAATTCATCAATTTTCACAAGTATGTCTTCAACAATACCCCTAAGAAATCTAATAGTTCTATCTGCTAATTGAATACTAGTTTGTTTGCGTTTCCCAAGACCTAGTTGCTCAAACATTTTATAGGGCATGACATTAATACTCGCCCCTAAATCATCCAAAGCATTATCAACATCTAAACTACCAATTAAACAATGAATAGTAAAACTCCCTAGATCTTTCAATTTATTGGGTAGTTTATTCTGCAGAATGGCTAAGCACACTACATTTAGCTCCACGTGCAACGAATCATCTAACTTTCGTTTGTTTTCCAAAAGCTCCTTTAAAAAATTTATGGAATTGGGCATCTACGAAAGAGCTTCAATAAACAGTAATTTAATATGTAATTTTTTAAAATTTTAAGAAATTTACCAAATTGTTCGTTTGTGTGGTCTTTTTTTGTCATGTTGAGATATGGTACACGAGGTTTATATTCCTTACTGACCAGTTTTTTCTTATTTTGGCTTACCTCAACGTTACCTTTACTTACCACAATTTCTTTGCTCGGTTCTGGTTCAAGTTCAACTAACATTTCTTCATCTCGCATAGTAATTGCATGAAGTTGCTCCATTGGGTTAGTTTTAGTGTTGCTAGGCAAGTTACCTTGTGGTCTTTTTGAAATTAGCTTGGCAAGTTGACCTATTTGGTTTTCAAGGTTCAGCTTTTTCTCTTGTTGGTGAGGTTGTTGTTGAAAGTCTGGAGGGGGTTGTGGTCTCTTGTTTCCTTGACCACTCCAAGAGAAATAGGGATGGTTCCTCCAACCTACATTATAAGTGTTACTGTAAGGATTATTCTGAGACTTAGAATTATTACCCATATAGTTGACTTGTTCGTACTCTGTGCTAGGACCGTGGGGTAAATATTCTGCATTGTTAGCTCCTCCTCCATTTGAATCACATTGCATCACAGGATGTACCTGCGTAGAACCATATAAACCATCAATTCTCTTAATTAAAAGTTCTACCTGATTCGATAACATGGTGACCGCATTTACGTTAAAAACACCGACTGCTTTCATCGACTTCATCCTCATGACTTGCCACTAATAATTATTCAGTGGCATTTCCTCTATAAACCCATAAGCCACTTCAGGTGTTTTATTGTTCAGTGTACCATCGGCTGCTGTATTGATTGACTGCGTAGTTGAGGGATTCAAACCGTCGTAGAAGGTTTGAACCTGTAACCATAAAGGTAACCCATAGAGAGGGTACCTTCTCAATAAATCCTTATACCTTTCCCATGCATCATATAGGGTCTCTAAGTCTATCTGTACGAAGGAAGAGATATCATTCGTCAACTTATCTGTCTTAGCCGGTGGAAAGTACTTCATAAGAAATTTCGCGGTCATTTGATCCATGTAGTGATAGAACCTCGTAGTAAGGAATTCAACCATTGTTTAGCTTTATTTCTCAATGATAATTGAAACAACCGTAAGAGAATGGCATCATCAAAAAAGCCATTTATCTTGAAAGTGTCGCAGAATTCCAAAAAATTAGCCAAATGAGTATTTGAATCTTCATCTTCCAAACCATCGAACTGAACAAACTGTTGAATTATCTAAATAGTGTTTAGCTTCAATTTGAAATTATTCGCAGTAGTGGCAGGTCTCACAATACTCAATTCAGCCCCAGTTAGAGTGGGCTTGGCATAATCGTACATAGTACGAGAAGCAGGATTCAAATTTACGAGATTTGCGGCAACCACAGGAGGAAGCTGATTATTTTAATTATCAGCCATCTCATTAGTAATAACAATAACGTCCTCTTACTCTTCCACTATATTCTGTCGATCCTGCCTTGCTTCACTACAGTTTCTGCTAGCTGTACTTTCAATTTCACTATCAAATACCAAAGGTCCCGATGGGTTTGTTCTAGTTATAAACTAAAGGAACCTGCTAGAAGAAAATAAAAGAAAAAATTAGAAACCAAAAATTAAGCTAAAACAAAAATAAAATGCAATGAAAATAAAAATGGCTAAATTAATAAAAATCCAGTGTTCCTAATATTTTAGTTCCCCAGCAACAGCGCCAAAAACTTGATGGTCACTAAACTAAATAAAATTACAACAAAGACAAGTGCACCTATCGAATAATAGTATAGCTATGGTGAGTCAGGAATATCGTATCCACGAGGACTAAAAGTACTAGTACTTACTATATTTCTATTATCTAGCCAAATAAATTGAAGGAATTGTTTTTAATCTAAAATTAACTGAACAAATTACTATGAACGCAACAGAGAATTAATTAAGAAAAAATAATCGAATAAGTCAATGAGATAGACAATACCTAGGAAAGAATCCACCTAGACTTCACTTATTATTCTGAATCTGAATTAGACGATTTATTCACTTGTGCCTTGATCCGTAGAAATCCCTAAATTATATTAATATCTCTTTCGAGAATAAGAATAACTAACTCTAAGTGGATTAATTGAAATCTCTTTCTAATTAAAACCCCTATTGTCACATTAACTTGATCTATGGATTCCTCTATTAGATTTAACTCTAATCCGGTAGATTTATGTCATCCTATTTCTAGGATTGCATGCAACTCCACTCAATTATGCTAGATCTAATCTTAAACAGTGACTTTTACTCTACTGAAATAAGCACATTAAGCATGAATTAATATCCTAAAAATATTAAAACACGAAATAAGTATACATAATTGAGAACAAGAATCAAGTATTTATCATGTAATTCAGAAATCAAATAATAAGATTCATATAGGTTTCATCTTCCCTAGGTATCTAGGAAATTTAGTTCATAATCTAGAATAACATCATCTCAAATTTAGGAAAACACCAAGACATAAAGAAACCCAATAAAACTTCTAAAGAAATTGGATGGAGATCTTCAATCTTGAAGGAGATCCGCTTCTAAAATGAATCTGATGGCGTTCTTCGAGCCTTGTCTTCACTCTTCTCTGTGTGCCCCTTTATGTCATCTTCTAGTGTGTATTTATAGACTTTAGAATACTCAGAAAGCCTAAAAATTTAGTTTTTCCGCGTGTTTGGAAAATAAGAATCGATATCGATACAGGCTGGCACATGGGTGACTGGCTCACACGGACGTGTGGCTAGCCCATGTGGAAAATGCTCAGGCTATGTGGATCTTGAAAACAGATCTTTTTGTATGTTTTTGGCCTATTTTTCACTCCTGTCACTTCCCTATGCTCACCGAAGCATAAAATCATGAATTTAAAGGATTAGGAGCATCAGATTCACTAATGTACATAATAAATCATCCAAAAATACATCAAGAATGAGATTAAAAACATGTTACTTTTATAGCTTATCAATACATTAAAATTTTAATAATTATAATGATAAAAGATATAATAAAATAGTAAAATCATTAAAAATGATCATTATCTTTATTTCTCTATTTGAAAATCGAAATCTTCAAGGAAATGATCCTTCAAGCTTTGGTCTTCTCTCTTATGCTTGCATGGTATGATTTTCAAACCCGTTTCTTATAATTTTTACGTTTTTGAGATCGTTGCAACTAGGTCCAACTAACTTATTGCTTTGATTTTGAAACTGTTAACGATTTTGGATTTTTCCATTGATGACTCTCATTTATTCTTGATATTAAATAATGAATTTGTAGTCTCGGTTGTTGATTAAGATTATTTTATAAAGTGATTTTTGTTAGTTTTTAGTTAAATGATTAAATTGATAAAATATTAAGGTTTACATAGAAATCTTATGAATTTTGAATAATTAGGGACTATACTAGTTTAGAAACAAATTCATATAAATGGACTAAATTGTGATAAATGTACAAGTTCAGGCAAAATATGTTAATAATGAAAACTTAAGGGTCATAGGCATAGAAATAGTTTGATAACGTATGTGAATTTAATTACTATATAGTTCAAGAACCGAGTTAAAAAGAAAATAACTGAGGAAAAGGAAAAATTACGGAGCAATCTGTGTGAAGAAACTAGTAGCGAATTTTAGGTAAGTTTAGAGTATAAATGAATTAATTTGTATTACATTTAAATTGATGTTGTTATGAATTAGTTAAATATTTTATTTTGAAATGTGAATCTTTTATTGATTACTAATAAGTATGAAAGGATTTTGTATTTGTTGAGAAATGGATGTAATCATAATAATGAAATCTTAGAATGAAAACCCTGGATTCGTAGAATAGGTGTGAATATTATGAAAGTACCTCTAATATGTTATTTTGATCAATTCGGTTAATTTCCTATTTGAACGTAGTAAACAACTAGGATACGATTGGGATGTTAATAGGGTTAGTATGCATGCTTGCACAGGATTGCACTTCGGTGCTTCTATTCAGACTTTAGTACCTCTATTTACACTTCAGTGTCTCTATTTACACTACGATGCCTCTGATTGCACAATTGTGCTTCTATTTTCACTTCGGTACCTTGTTACGTAAATGCCTTTGGTATGTGTAGTTACTCGAGTATCCGAGTCAAGTTACTATAGTTTATTGGGATAAGTGTTTATTGATTTATAGTTTAATTACTTACTTAATACTATTTCATATTTATGATGTTATTAAGTTATGAATGTTGGAATGAAATTCTTATATATATATATGTGGATGGTTACATTGAGATAACTTGATTGATGGAATTGATTGACTATTGGAAAGGTGTTGATATGTTATATATGAATAAATACTAATAATTTGTAAACTTGTATTTGGTTATTAGAAGATAGAAATTAGCTTCTTGTTTATTTAACTTATTAAGCTTCTTAAGCTTACTTGTTCGTTTGAGGTTATTTTGTAGTTACCATTTTGCGAATTGATCGGACGAATCGATTTAGAGCTCACACTATCCAGCCATCTCGGTAGCTTTTGTTTTTCATTTTGGGATGTGGTATGTATATAGGTGTTTTGTTGTTGATATGTAAATTGTAATGTAATTTTGGTATATCTAGTAATGTGCTTGGTTTTGGAAGTGTACTTGTGTTGGTTATAAACAAGTTAATCCCAAATGGTACATATATTTGATAAAGATGTTTTGAAATGGTTGCTTGTTGAGTATGCCCATATTTTGGTCAATTAGATTGGTGGTTTTAGGCATGAATGGTTGACTAGTGACACAGTTTATTCCCTAACTGTAACCTTGTTCTTGAATTGAACGAGTGTGTGAATAGAGGTTCCTTTTAATGGCATCTTGGTTAGACATAGGATGCAAGAATATTTTGCATGTATTTGGTGATTTGAATGTGCTTTTAACTATGTAAAATAGGTTAGTTATGGTATGTATTGTTGTACAAGAAATGATGCTTGAATTGGCTTGATGTAGGGGTTAAAAATAGAGCACACGGCTCGGGACACAGACTGCCACACCGTGTGTGCCACACATGGTCACCCCAAACGGTCGTGTGTATTTATTGTTTTAAGTGTAGGTTTTTGATAAACCGTAATTTATACATGTTTTTATCCCATGCTTAGCACATTTATGGATGATTTCTCCTTAGATTTGGTGAATTCGATGCTCCTAATTCTTTAATTTCATGTTTTAAAATTAAGTGAGCATAAGAGAGTAAAAAGAGCGAGAAACGGGTCAAAAATAGAGAAAATGGACCCACATGGGAAATCAACACGGCCTGGGCTTCCTCACACGGACGTGTCCCACAGTCGTGTCCCTTTGGCAGGATCAAAGTACGACTTACATGGGTAGACTACATGCTCGTCCCTATTCAATAGCCTTGACCACGGGCTGGAGTAATCGCACACGGGCGTCCCACACGGGCGTGTCCCTATCGGGCCTAAGTATAACTCTATTCCAAAAAGGCCAATTTTGAGGGCTCTTAGGCATTTTAAAGCCTATTTAAACACCTGATGAGGCACTTAGGAATGGGACACGGAGTAGGAAGCAGGGAATTACTCAAGGAAAGCCGATTGATCCATCTCAAAAGCGGGATTCATCATCAAGACTGAAGATCTCCCTTCAAGTTCCTTCAGGAGTTTTGGGTTTTCTAATGTTTTGTTATATTTATGCTTTTGAGATGTTATCTCAAAAGTATGAACTAAACTCCCTAAATACCTAAGGGGAATGAAACCTAAGATGGATCTTGTTATTATTATATGAATTGTATGATAAATATTTGACTTATTCTTAATTATATGTTCTTAATTCTTGTTTTAATATTCCAGGATATTGATTCGAGTTAATGTTCTTATTCAGAGGAGGAATAGACCCTGTCTAAGAGTAAATTTGTCATAATTAAGCGGATTTGATTGCACGCCTAGAAATAGGGTGATAAGATTTTGCCAGATTAGGGTGAAACTTAATAAGGGGATCCATAGATCGAGTTAATGCAACACTAGGGCATTAATTAGAAAGAGATTTCAATTAATCAACCTAGGGTTAGCCATTATTAGTCTCGAGAGAGATAATAATATAACTTAGGAATTTCTACGGATCAAGTCAAATGAATAAATCGTCTGATTCAGAGTCAAATAACAAGTGAAGTCTAGGTGGATTTTTCCTTAGGTATTGTCTTAATCAATTGAATTTTCCCAAAAGCTTTTCCCCAATTTCTCTCCGTGTACTCTTAGTTTAGTTAGTTTAGATAGCCAAATCCCTTAATTTTTAGGCTAGATAATAAAAAGAAGGCAATTACTAGTACTCTTGGTTCCTTTGGGTTCGACAATCCAGTCACGATAGGTACACTTGCCTTCATCGTGATAATAGTTAGATTCAAGAACGATTAATTATAAATATTTAAAACCTATCGCGAATATCACATATCAAGTTTTTGGTGCCGTTGCCAGGGAACTAGGATATTAGGAACACTCAATTTTTATTACTTTAGCCATTCTACTTTATTTACAATTTAAATTTTTATTTTATTTTCTAATTCTTCATTTATTCTCTTCTGACAGGTTTTTATAGTATTTGACTAGAAGAAACCCGTCGGGACCATTACTGTTTGATAGTGAGATAGATCACACAATTCGCAGAAACCAAATAGAAATAAGGCAAAGCTTACAATACACAGAGGAAGAGCAAGAGGACGATACTTCAACCACAACTAAGGAGATGGCTGAAAACCAAGAAAATCTGCTACCTGCTGTGATTGCTGCTAATTAGAATCCTGCTCCATGCACTATGTAGTATTATGCTAAACCTTCTTTAACAGGAACTGAATCAAGCATAGTTAGACCTGCTGTAGCTACAAACACTTTTAAACTGAAACCTAACACAATTCAAATGATACAGCAATTTGTTCAGTTTGATGGTTTACAGGACGAAGATCCCAACGCTTATTTGACAAACTTTTTGGAACTATGCGATACATTTAAAATAAATGGCGTTTCTGATGATGCCATTCACCTTTGGTTTTTTTCCTTTTCATTGAGGAATAAGGCAAACAGTGGTTGAATTCGTTACCCCGAGGGTCAATTACTACTTGGGAACAAATGACCAAAAATTTTTTACTAAAATATTTTTCGCCAGCTAAAATAGATAAATTACGTAATGATATCTCTTTTTTTTGTGCAGATGGATTTAGAAACACTCTACGATGCCTCGGAGAGATACAAGGACCTCTTGAGAAGATGCCCTTACCATGGGTTACCACTCTGGCTACAGGTTCAAACATTTCATAATGGCCTGAATCCTTCAAATCAACAGATGATCGACGTAGCCGCTGGCGGAACCATCAATAATAAGACACCTGAAGATGCTTATGAATTTATAGAAGAGATGTCACTGAATAATTATCAGTGGAAAGTCATGAGGACAAAGCCAACGAAAATAGCCGGCGTTTATAATGTCGATTCGGTCACCATGCTCTCTAATCAGGTAGAACTCTTGAATAAGAAAATTGACGGTTTTCTTAGTTCTTTATAGGTTCACCCAGTAATGCAGTGCGAATCAAGTAGAGGTGGATCGAGCAATCCAGATTACCCACCCTATGGCCACAACATAGAGAACGAGCAGTTAAATTACATGGGTAATAATCCTCGATCTCAAAATAATCCTTATAATAATACTTACAATGCAGGTTGGAGGAACTACCCAAATTTCTCATAGGGAGGCCAAGGAAATTAGCGACCACCACCACCTCCAGGCTTCCAACAACCACCCTACCAACAAAAGAAAAAACCAAACCTTGAAGAGATGCTAACAAAATTCATCTCAGTGTCAAAAACTCGTTTTCAAAATACCGAGGCAGCACTTAAAAATCAACAAGCATCGATCCAAGGGCTCGAAACTCAGATAGGTCAAGTCGCTAAATTGATATCTGAATGACCAAAAGGTCACCTGCCGAGTAACACTAAACCCAACCCAAAAGAGCATGTGAAAGAAGTTACACTAAGGAGTGGGAAAGTGTTAGCTGAATCTGAAAAGAAGCCACCACAAAAAGTTGACAGAAAGGAGGTCGAACCCGAAAACAATGACAATCTAATGCCAAAAGAATATAAACCACCAATCCCATACCCAGCAAACTTAAAGAAAGACCGCATGGATGCACAATTCGGTAAATTTCTTGAACTTTTTAAACAACTGCATATTAACTTACATTTTGTTGAAGCTATATCGTAGATGCCTACATATGCAAAATTTTTAAAGAAGCTTCTAATAAACAAAAGGAAGTTTGAAGACTTATCTACAGTGGAACTTAATGAGGAATGCTCATCCATACTCCACAATAAACTGCCAACCAAACTGAAAGATCCATGAAGTTTTACTATTCCCTGTTTAATTGGTACTTTGAATGTTGATAAAGCACTAGCTGATTTAGGCGCCAGCATTAATTTGATACCATATAAAATGTTTAAACAACTTGGTCTAGGGGAACCTAAACCCACTAGGATGAGTATTCAATTAGTTGATAGATCTGTTAAATATCCTAAACCCAAAATAAATTTATATTCCCTGTTGATTTCATTGTGCTTGACATGGATAAAGATGTTGAGGTGCCTTTAATCATAGGTCGGCCATTTTTAGCCACTGCTAGGGCTGTAATTTATGTGGGTGATGGTAAATTGATACTTAGAGTAGGTGACGAAGAGATTATTTTTACAATTTATGATGCCATGAGATTTTCTAGAGAACAGGATGACTCATGTTATTTTATCGACTCCATTGATTATGCTACTCAAGATTCTTTTCAGGAAATCATACACAAGGACATGATGGAATAGTGTCTTGCCCAAGGAGATGGGATGGATGATGATTTTGAAATAGAAATCGAACTAAACTCTAATGAAACCTCCCTAAAACTAGCAGAATATGAGGGAATTAAGGTAAAAGATGAACTTAAGTAAAAACCCTCTATTGACGAACCTCTAAAACTGGAACTTAAATAATTGCCAACTCATTTGGAATATGCATTCCTTGGAAATAAATTCACATTACCGATAATTATTTCATCCAACTTGCAACCCAAGGAGAAAGAAGAATTACTCTAAGTATTAAGAGAGCATAAAAGGGCCATAGCTTGGAAAATTTCTGACATTAAAAGGACCAGCCCTTCTTTTTGCACCCACCAAATTTAATGGAAGATGAATATAAACCATGCATCAAGCCCAAAGACGACTGAATCCCAACATGAAAGAAGTTGTTAAAGCTGAGGTAATTAAACTCCTAGATGCTGGAATTATTTATCTTATTTTTGACAGTTCGTGTTAGTGTAGGTTGTTCCTAAGAGAGGAGGCATGACTGTTGTAGTCAATGAGAAGAATGAATTAATCCCAAAAAGGACATCACAGGTTGGAGAGTGTGCATTGATTATAGGAAGCTAAATGATGCCATGAGAAAAGACCACTTTCCCCTTCCATTCATTGAGCAAATGTTGGAAAGATTGTCAGGACACATGTACTACTACTTTTTAGATGAACTATCTGGCTATTTCCAAATCCCAATAGCTCCTGAAGATCAAGAAAAGATGAAATTTACATGTCCATACGATATGTTTGCTTATCGTAGAATGCCTTTTGGTTTATATAATGCTCCTGCTACTTTTCAGCGTTGCATGATGGACATTTTTTACGAACTCGCAGAAGACGTCATGGAGGTATTTATGGATTATTTTTTAGTTTTCGGTAACTCTTTCCATCTTTGCCTAAAAAATGTAAAACGAGTGTTAATAAGATGTGAGGAAACAAACCTTGTGCTTAACTGGGAAAAATGTCACTTTATGGTTCAATAAGGTATTGTGTTAGGACATAAGATTTCTAGTACAAGGATTGAGGTTGATAAATCTAAAATTGAAACCATTGAAAAACTACCTCCCCCTAATTCGGTTAAGGCTATTAGAAGCTTCTTAGGACATACTGGATTTTATAGAAGATTTATTAAAGACTTTTCTAAAATAGCTAAGACTTTGACTAAACTACTAGGAAAAGATGTGCCTTTTAATTTCGATCAAGAGTGTTTAGAAGCATTTAATACTTTAAAGGATAAACTGACTAAAGCTCCAATTATAATTGCACCTGATTGGAATTCACCTTTTGAACTAATATGCGATGCGAAGGATTTTGCAGTAGGTACAGTTTTGGGACAACGAAGAGATAAACATTTTCAACCTATCTATTATGCTAGCAGGACTTTGACAGCCGCACAAGAAAACTACACCACCATAGAGAAAGAGCTGCTAGCTGTGGTTTTTGCATTCGATAAATTTAGGCCATATTTAATATTGTCTAAAGTTGTCGTTTATACTGATCATTACGCTCTTCGCCACCTTTTGACTAAAACTGATGCAAAACCTCGACTCATTCGGTGGATCTTATTATTGCAGGAATTTGACTTGGAGATTAAGGATAATAAATGAGCTGAAAATCTTGAGGCTGACCATCTCTCCAGGCTTGAAAACTCAAGTACCAAAGAACCAGATGACATTGAAATAAATGATTCATTCCCTGAAGAACAATTTTTTTCTATATCTGATTCTAAGGTACCTTGGTTTGCAGATATTGCAAATTTTTTAGCCGCTAACATTATCCCAAGAGGGTTGACACATCAGCAAAAGAAGCGATTCTTCACTGATGTGAAAAACTACTTCTGGGAAGACCCTTTTCTTTTCTGTAAATATGCTGATCAAATCATTAGGAGATGCGTTACAAGGACAGAACCATTGAAACTTTTGGAACATTGCCACTCAAGACCGACTGGAGGACATGACGGAGGAAATAAGACCGCACATAAAGTCCTCGAATCAGGTTTTTATTGGCCCACTGTATTCAAATACACCAACAGGTATGTTACTTCTTGTGACAAATGTCAAAGGACAGGTAATATATCCAAACGTGATGAAATGCCTCAGACAGGTAATATATCCAAACATGATGAAATGCCTCAGACATATATGCTCTTATGTGAAATATTTGATGTTTGGGGTATCAACTTCATGGGTCCATTCCCTAGTTTATTCGGGAATAAATACATCTTAGTAGCTGTTGGTTATATGTCCAAATAGGTTGAAGCCCAAGCTTTACCTACTAATGATGCTAGAGGTAGTAGTACGATTCCTTAAGAAACTTTTCTCGATTTGGTACACCTAGAGCAATTATCCATGATAGGGGTACTCATTTTTGTACCGCCCAATTTGACAAGACCCTCAAGAAATACGGAGTTCATCACAGAACAATTACCCCTTATCACCCTCAAACTAGTGGCCAAGTCGAAGTAGCGAACCGGGAGCTTAAATGTATCCTAGAAAAGACAGTAGAATTAAACAGGAAGGATTGGGCGATGAAAGTAGATGATGCTTTATGGGCTTATAGAACTGCTTTTAAGACTCCCATAGGAACATTACCTTACAGACTTGTTTATGGGAAAAGTTGTCACCTACCATTTGAGTTGGAACACAAGGCATTCTGGGCTATAAAATTTCTAAACCTTGACCTCAAACTTGCAGGTGAAAATAGGTTGATGCAGTTGAACGAGTTAGATGAGTGGTGAGCCAATGCATATGAAAATTCGCGCTTATATAAGGAAGCGACAAAGCGCTGCCACGACGCCCGTTTGAAGCAAAGAAGGCAATTTGAAGTTAGATATCTTGTCCTATTATATAACTCAAGGTTCAAATTGTTTCCTGAAGCTTAAATCACGATGTTCAGGTCCTTTCGTAGTTCAAACTGTGTTTCCATATGGCACAGTAGAGGTAAGTCATCCATCACAAGGCACTTTTAAGGTAAATGGACATCGTCTCAACATGTATAACGATGAGAATTTCAAAAACGATAAAGAGGAGTTACGGCTCCACGAAATTACCTAAATATACCCACAAGGTAGAGTCGAGCTTAGACTATAAACAAGTGCTTCTCAGGAGGCACCCCGAGCACTAATGGTGTTAACTTCTTTAAATTTTAGTCTTTAACATTTAATTCACTAACTGAGTCACTGAATACAGGATTTTCAGAACCACACGGCCAGGCACAAGGGTGTACCGTAGGTCGTGCACATACTACGGGATGCAACACTGCTTTGCGATACGACCGTGTGAAAATAGAGCAAAAATATTTCCCAAACACAGGATCTGGTAAAGCTGCCACGGTCATGCGACAGAGCCGTGGGCAATCCTGCCAAATTAACACGGGTGAGCAACACGACCGTGCCCACCGACCATGGTCGAGCTTGTCAAAATAACATGAGCGTGTGCCTGCATGCACGGGCGTGGGAGAAGCGAACGAAGATTGACACGGCCGCGTAACATGGCCGTGTACACCAATGCGCCTAATTTCGAAAACCACGAAACGCACGGGCTAAAATGAAGGCACACGGGCGTGCCTCACGGTCGTGTGCCCCAATTTATCTATAAACACCTATTATTTATTTTATTTTTATCTTTATATTTTGAAATTACTTTTTATTTCCTTTTAATACTATTTTATCTTGAGTTTTTACAATTTTTAGTTTCGACTATTTCATTACGAGTAATTATGCTTCCTTATATTTAATAAAAAGTTCCTGATTCTATCACAGTTATAAAAAGCTCCAAAGCTCATATCGCATAGGAGCTAAAAACTCCACTGGAAAAGGACTTATGGACTAATGAACCTCTACCACCACCGGAGTATCCTCCTCCACTCTCATCATTTGCCTTAGTCGATTATTATCCACAACTCCAAATCAAGGAGTCCATTCATTATTCAGGAAGTTTCACTTCTTTCCCTATCTTATGATTATTTATCTATATTTTTCAATATATCTATCTTTGTACATTGGGGGCAATGTACATTTTAAGTGTGGGGGGTCTTTCATATCATCATTAGAAATCCCTGAATTTTGTCTTATTCTCACGTGAAACACTCATATCACTATTAGAATGAAACATTGATATACATTGATTGTTTAAACTTTAAGACATTAGGGAATCAAGCATGATAAGTTGATTTTTGAAGAATTATAAACTTTTAGGTTGTTTCCCTAAGTTTGAGTATTATCGTGAGTTGAAATTCACAAGTTTAAACATCAAAAAGCCATAATTTTTGTGAGATCTTGAGCCTTTAGAGCATCTATTATTTCTTTCATGCTCACTTTTATTGTTGCTTTGAGTGTGTTAATATTGATTTGTTATTCTAGAACTTGCTTGATTATGCATGTCAAGACCACACCATTTGATTTGATATGTCAAGATGATAAAGGCACTTAGGTTTAACCCACTCACTCAACAAAAGCCTACCTTCATAATTGACCCTTAGTGAACCCCTTTGAGCCTAACAAGCCATTAATTGATTTACCCTCAATATTAACCCATAACCCATTGTTGAAATCTCCTAATTTGATCCCTATTTTTGTCGAGATTTGATTTGAATTAATTGCTTAGTTATGTTTTATTCATAGTTGAAACAATTAAGTTCTATGTTATTTGACTTGTTCTAAAATATATATATACTTCAAAACATATTAATAGTAATTTGCCGTTTCTAAGCTTGAGTGTTAATTTCATATTCTGAGAAGAAGCTCACTTGTACTCAACTGATGACTAGTTATTTTTCTAGCTAGGTAATTTTTCAATTTAATCTCGATCCTAACCTTTTCCTTCAGCTTGTGACCACACCCCCTAACCAAAGCCACGTTACAACCCTTTAAAGACCTTTTTGATTTGTGTATCAGCTCAACATATAGTGGTGGAGATTTGATTTTCAAGCAAGCCTATGGTAATAACTTTTGTGAGGATGTTAAACTTTTGTGAGTGATTTGAGTGGATCTTTAGTGAGGATGTTAAACTCTTAGATATTTTGATCAAAGGTAATCACTTAGATAATAGGAGACACCTATGTTTTCGTAATAAAATACTCAACTTGGAATATTTGAAACTTTGATGTACTTTTAGTTGAATTTTCAATGTATGCATACTTTTGGATTATTTTGAGATATTATTGATAGAGATTATAAATTGAGAAGAATTTATTTTGATTGTGAGCTGAGGATTTTGCTTGAGGACAAGCAAACGCTTAAGTGTGGGGGTATTTGATAAACAATAATTTATACATGTTTTTATCCCATGCTTAGCACATTTATGGATGATTTCTCCTTAGATTTGGTGAATTCGATGCTCCTAATTCTTTAATTTCATATTTTATACTTAGGTGAGCATAGGAGAGTAAAATGAACAAGAAACGGGCCGAAAATAGAGAAAATGGACCCACATGGAAAATCAACACGGCCTAGGCTTCCTCACACGGGTGTGTCCCACGGCCATGTCCTTTTGGCAAGATCGAAGCATCACTTACACAGGTAGACTACACGCCCGTGCCTATTCAACAGCCTTGACCACGGGCTGGAGTAATCGCACACGGACGTGTCACAAGGGCGTGTCCCTACATGGCCCAAGTATAACCCTATTCGGTAAAAGCCAATTTTGAGGGCTCTTAGGCATTATAAAGCCTATTTAAACACCTAAGGGGGCACTTAGGAAGGGGACGCGGAGTAGGAAGTAGGGAATTACTCAAGGAAAGCCGATTGATCCATCTCAGAAGCCGATTCATCATCAAGACTGAAGATCCCCCTTCAAGTTCCTTTAGGAGTTTTGGGTTTTCTTATGTTTTGTTATCTTTATGCTTTTGAGATGTTTTCTTTCATAAGTATGAACTAAACTCCCTAAATACCTAAGGGGAATGAAACCTAAGACGAATCTTGTTATTAATATCTGAATTGTATGATAAATATTTGACTTGTTCTTAATTATGTGTTCTTAATTCTTGTTTTAATATTCCAGGATATTGATTCGCTTTAATGCTCTTATTCAGAGGAGGAATATACCCTGTTTAAGAGTAAATTTGTCATAATTAAGCGGAGTTGATTGTACGCCTAGAGATAGGGTGATAAGATTTTGTCGAATTCGGCTGAAACCTAATAAGGGGATCCATAGATCGAGTTAATGCAACACTAGGGTGTTAATTATAAAGAGATTTCAATTAATCAACTTAGGGTTAGCCATTATTAGTCTCGAGAGAGATAATAATATAACTTAGGGATTTCCACGGATCAAGTCAAATGAATAAATCGTCTGATTCAGCGTCAAATAACAAGTGAAGTCTAGGTGGATTTTTCCTTAGGTATTGTCTTAATCAATCGAATTTTCCCAAAAGCTTTTCCCCAATTTCTCTCTGTGCACTCTTAGTTTAGTTTGTTTAGATAACCAAATCCCTTAATTTTTAAGCTAGATAATAAAAAAAAGGTAATTACTAGTACTCTTGGTTCCTTTGGGTTCGACAATCCGGTCTTGCTAAAGCTATACTACTGTTCGATAGGTACACTTGCCTTCATCGTGATAATAGTTAGTTTCAAGAATGATTAATTATAAATATTTAAAACCTGTCGCGAATATGATGTATCAGTTTCACACGGCCTGTAATAGCCTGATTTTGGGTCTAGTCAAAACAGTGGTTTTGGGACCAGAAATCTGACGTAGAAAATTTTATTTTTATGGTCTAAAATTTTATGGAATGATTTCGTGAAAATTTCGTTCAAAAATTTTGACGTTTGGGCACTCAATTTGTTCAAAAGAACTAAATTGTAAAAAGTGCAAAAGTTGAGTTATACATGCTAGAGGTGTCTAATTATTATGAAATTTTAAATTGGATGTTCTTAAATGATAATTAGACCATTGGTTAAGTTGTTGGACAAAAATAGACATGGTTAGCTATGATTTTAAAATTTTTCATTAAGGGAATTTTAGTAATTTGGTAATTAAATGAATTAAAAAGCCAATTTTTGTCCGTCTTTCTCCCATGGCCAAAATTTTTCATTAATGATTTTTATGTTTGGGCTGGTATGAGTACAATAAAGATTTGGCTAGGCTTGGGTAATGAATAAATTTGATGAAAATTATTTTACGAGCCTAGGGACTAAATTGTAAAAATGTGAAACTTTAGGGGGTAAAAATGTAATTTTTGTCATAATGTGATTTTGTGCTGATTTGAATAGTATAATTATTAAATAAGTTAAATGTGATATTATAGATCAAGAAAAATGAGGTTCAAAATTAGGACGAGAGAAAAACAAGTATTTGACGGTTAGGCCCTTTTCGCCATTTTTATGCCGAGGTAAGTTCATTTGTCTAATAGGCATTAAATTATATATGTATATATGTTTGATTGATATAATTGTGGTAAATGCTATATTATTGAAATGAAATATGAATGTTATTGAGTACGATACTACGGAAATGATTGACAGCGATTCGATACAACGAAAGTCCCGGTTGAACGTTAGGAATAGATAGGATACAAATGTCATGACATTAGGGTTACTAATACTATGTTTAAGACCATATCTGTGATATGGCATCGATATGAGACTTTGTGTAAGACCATAGCTGGGCTATTGGCATCGATATGAGATTACATGTAAGACCATATATGGAATATGGCATTGGTACGGTACTGAGTGTACAAGATTCCCGAGTATCCTTTAGTATTCCAAGTGTTTTAACGGGAAATTCAATAGGTATGTTAAAGAAGAGAAAGAGCATGTAAGTATTACGAATTTGTACAGGTAGGTACATAAGTTTACAAGCATTGATTTCTTGATATCGTGAGTTCATGATTTTTATGAGCATGTTTTGGAAAGCTTGTGATTATTGGCCTATACTTGTGATATACGAAATACATGGTGAATTCGGTTGGCAATTGTGTAATTGGCTTTTGGACCAAAAATTGAGTTATGATATAGCATGTTATATTTACACAAACTGTGATTTATCTGATATGAGAAAAAGGAAAGATTGGTATAATTGCCTATTAAAATGATTATGGAAGTATGAGAAGATATGAACTTGGAAAAATTGAAAAATTTTAAAATATATGCTTGAAATGTGAATACTCATATTTAATTTTCATGTTTACTATGAGGTTTGAAATGGCATGTTAAGTGCTGTGATATGTTACGAAAGAGAGATTACGGTTGTTAGGCTAATGCCAAAATATGTTAAATTATGCTTATGAGTTAATAGAGTAAACATTGTGACTGAATAAAATTATAACTGTTAAATTTATAGCTATTAGTATTATCTTGTGTTTAAATTGTTCGACTTGATAAAAGGTTAATAAAATTTGCTTATTATTCCCATACAGGCTTACTAAGCTATATAGCTTACTACCCCTTTCCTTTCCTATGTTTTATAGTGTCGTGAAGCTAGCTTGACTTGGAGATCGCTGGAGGTCTTATCACACTATCAAGCTATCATTTTGGGTATTGATAAATTCAAGTATTTTAAGTTTATGGCATGTATATGGACTTGTTCATTTTGTTATATGTGTCATATGATTTTAGCCAATGTAATGGCTTGTAAACATCAAAGGCTTGTTTTTCTATTTGGTCATGTATCTTATATTGGCAACATGGTTATAAGCCTAAGTATATTCATATATGTTTCAATGTCTATGGTGATATGATCATGGTATGCTTGGTGAATGTGAAATATTTGGAAATGTGGTTTATGGCATAATTGTGTAATGCTTGGAATTGTGACCTATTGATGAGATGAGGAATTTGAGTATAATTTGGTAACTAGATAGTAGTTAAATGAAGCCTAATGAAGGTGAAATTGACATGAATGATTTATGGCATGATAAATGTTGTGTGTATGATAAATGTTGATATGGTATTGGTATGTGATGTTCATCATTTTGAATGGTTTGGTTGATCTTACATGCTTGAATTTGTGTCATGAGATGTTGTGTAGATGTGTGCAAGTGAGGGTGGCAAAATGGCTTGGTAAATATCCTTGTTCTTGTCCACACGAGTAGACACACAGGCGTGTGTTTAGGCCATGTGTGACACACAGTCAGACCAATGGGCGTGTGATCCGGCTATGTGCTCCCTGCACTTAAATTGTTGCAAAACAAAATGCTCAGTATCGAGAAAACGGCCATAAGACATGGTCGTGCATCTCAGCCGTGTGAAGGACATGGCCTTGGGACACGGGCGTGTTTCTTTGCCGTGTGACTTCAATTTGTTCTTGCGTGACAAACAGAGAGTTACACGGGTTAGGGACACGGGCGTGTCCCAAGCCACAAGGGCGTGTGGCTCTTAAAACATGAAAAATTTTCTAAGTGTTGTGAAAATTTCCAAAGTTCTCGGTCTAGTCCCAAACCACTTCCACTGTATGTTTTGGGCCTCGTAGGTCTGTTTTAGGGACAATATGAATGTAAATGAAAAGCTTTAAATTTGGATGGAAATTTACGTCTCGATTTTGTATGATTGCTTGTGTATAAGTCTGGTAATGCCTCGTACCCTAGTCCGGCATCGAATACGGGTAAGGGGTGTTACACGGCCTGCGATGCAACCTGTGACTCAAGTCAGCTTATGGTATTGCCTGTGACATGACTGTGTAGCCCTATTTCGAATACCGACATGGGCGGGCACACAGGCTGGGACACAGCCATGTGTTTAGACTTCGAATGTTCACACGATCTGACCCCTGTTTTCAAAATTTTCAAGTTTTTCTGGAATTTTTTTATTTGTTTCGATTTGATCCCAGATTGTTCCTAAGCTGTTGTTAGGGCCCTATAGGCTTGATTTAAAGCCCATAAGTTTATTTTTTATATGACTATATTCAATTGTTATAAGTTAGCATTTAATTTGTCTAATTGTTTTTGTTATGAAATAAATTGTTCTGTTTTGATCAATAAAACTTTGTAACCCTAATCTGGCAACGGAGACATGATAAGGGTGTTACATAGAGTTTCTTTGAGTAGTTCTTGGTGGTTCTTAATGAAAAATATTTATATGTGATCCTTGGTTAACTCCTTATTCATTTGTCCATACACATGGCATTATCGGTACTTCACTCCCATTACTAATTCCATTTGGATTAAACTTCTATACCCTATCGGCCTCTTGCCTACCGATTTAGCAAACCTATCCCATTTTTATTACTTTTTCCTTTTTCGATAGATTCTCAACCCTGTTGGCTAGCTATCGCTGATCAACTCTTACATTTTTCATCATTTGCATGATCTTTCCACATTTATTGCCCTAGCAGTTACCCTATTTTTATTGTCTCGATGGGTTATCCCATGTTTACTGTCTCGGTGAACTCCATATACTGCCATAGTTGAGTTATGATCTTATATGTCATACCCCATGTTTAATGTCCTGATGGACTCTATATGTTTCCATAACTGAGCTATGGTCTTATAGGTTTTTACCCCATGTTTAATGTCTTAGCGGAATCCATTTGTTGCTGTAGTCGAGCTATGGTCTTACACCAAGCTATGTTTCCAAAATGACTTGAAAAAATGGTTTTTTTTTTCTGTTGCATTAGTTTAACATCGAGTTTTTACAAAGAACAGCAGCAAGCAAACAATTTTTTTTCTAAAACATCACTATCAACAATAAAATGAATATTAAGTACAGTTGACCTAATAAATGAATGTTTTAAACTAACACAAAAATACTGTAAAACCCCTTACCCGTATCCGATGCCCGGAGAGGGTTCGAGGTGTTACCAGACTTAAACAATCACAACATGTAAAACCGGGCCACAAAAGTTTTTCCCAAAATTAAAACATCTCAAACACATGCATATCGTCCCTTATACTGAAGCCTATAAGATTGGAAACACAAAAATTTATATACTTTTTCATGCCCATTTTTACTTAAATTCATGCAAATCTGGTTAAATTCTTGTCAAAAAATAATTAAATATATAAAATAATTAAAATGTGTTAAAAATATAAACATGGTGAATTTATTTAATTTTATACTTAATTTTGATTACTTTTGACTATTTTCGACAGATTCGCGTAAAGGGCAAAAATTGGCTCGGCTGACACTGCTGAAAGCACAAAATCGAGAAGCAATTTGAAGTTTCGAGGCACATTAATTTCCAGCCTAAGACGGTCCTGAAATGTGTATTAATTAATAATTTAATTAATTTTAATTTATTACCCATTTAATTTGGGTTAAATAAATTATTTTTAATTAATTATGGAGAAAGGGTCCAGTTGAACCGCACTAGTCGAACCATATTGAGTGAACCGAACCAGCCACTAATTGGGCAGCCCAGAATCATCCATATGCTGACCCAAATCAGTATTTTAGTTGATTAAATATGCTTGCAAAAAGGGCCTTGAAGAACTTTCAAAATGCATTCAAACCCCTCCTTTAATTGTGGCATTATGAAATTGCCCCAAGCCTAAAATAGCAAAGTTGAAACTCTCAATTTTGCCATGTGTGTGGCCGGCCAAGGGAGGTCTCTTAGGCTGATTCTTTTTGCTATTTTTAGCTGCCATACTCAGCTATAAAAGCCACCCCTTTCTGATCATTCAAGCCATCCCTCATTCTTCCCTCATTCCACAACATTATCTCATTCCCTCTCTCACTTTTCTTTCATTTTTCCATCCCATTTTCCTTATTTTTCAAGTGCTGATTTCTTCTCTTGGGAAAGAGGCTCTCATTAGCCATTTTAGAGCAGCAATTAAATGGTCATAAGCCACCTTGATAGCCGAGGGCAACGAAGAATGAAGAACGGAGCAACTAGTCAAGCCACAGAGAAACACCGGATTTGCTTCTTGTTCTCTATCTCTTTAATTTTTGTTGTTGCTTTGACGAACATGTTTAAGAATATTTACGCTATTGAAATGGTTATTTTAATCAATTTAGCTTAAATTAAGTTTGTCTTGGGTTGATTATATTCTGCCTGCTTGAATTGTTAAAATCATATTTATGCTATTATAGGCCTCGGTAAGATGCTTGATTAAGTAAAATCATGCCTAAGTTATTCTTGTGTTACGACTGTAAGGTAGCTAATGAATTAATTATTTAAACGGATTGCAATTGTAATTAATTGAAACAGTACTTAATCAGTGCATGTTTATTCTTCTAAGGTAGCTGAAGGTTAAATTAGCAATGTATCTAGTGATATTATTGTCTTGCATAACTTGCAAGATTATTGTGATTAAACTGTTTCAAGGTAGGGATGCCTTGTTACCTCACATAGTCTTTTATATGCTGATTAGATTTAATTAATTGTTTGAATTGACATAGGGATATGCAAGAGATTAGTTCAGTTCAATGAGTATGTATATGCAATAACATGTTTCCTTACTAGAATCTATTTAGTCGGTTGAATTGACATAGGGATATGTCAAGAGATGAATGGATTTTTGTATGTAAGTTAGTTCATAAGTTAGTAAATTACCGAGTTGCTGTAAATTTATTCGTAACAGTGTAAACATGAGTTTAATAATTCTAAGTTAAATAAATATAATTAATCCAACACAAGTATGTTACATTGATTAAATCTTATTTGAAATTGTGCATTAGAACTCCTTTGTTTTATTTTTAATTATTTACTTAGTTTTTTAAATAGTTTTTCACCATCTTTTAAAACCAAATTATTTTTACCTCACCAAAGTGTTTTACAATTAATTTCATAAATAATTCTTTTTACAGTCCCTGTAGGTACGATAACTCGACATTTACTTGTCACTTTATTACTTGTTGCGATTGTGTACACTTGCACATATTTCCGTCGTTCCAAGTTTTTGGCACCATTGCCAGGGATTGTTTTAAAAAAATCATTCTTTTTGAATTTGTTAGTTTTACATGTTGGTTTATTTTTTTGTTTAATTTTTAACTTAATTAATTTTTCTTTCATAATTTAAGGTGTTTATGAGTATTGACCAGATTATTGACTTACTTCCTATAAACCCTGAAATAGAACGAACCTTTCGACAGCGAAGAAGACAAGCGAATTATCTAATTATTAATTCTCGTTATCTTTGCATAGGATTAGAATTTAGAATTTTTATTAATTAAATTGTTTTAAGAATTCTACTCTAATTCCTATTTTTCCCTCTATAAATACCACCCATCTTCTCATTCATCTAACACTCAAAACCGAAAGCACTAAAAGACCAAAGTGCCAAAGCCCCTAGCCACAGCAGCACCCAGCAGTCGACCAGCATACCCAGCCTCATTGCATGCCGCATGTCCACACTCCAGTAGTTGCTCCTAGGCGCACACTTGCCCATCGAGTGCTGCCTTACGTGCCTAGCCCTGTTCATTGCCTCATGCTGCTTCTGTCCTGCTGCCCAGACCTTCGTCTCGTACCTAAGGCTAGCTCCCGCACGTACCCACGACAGGTCTACTCGAAGAGAAGCCGCGTGCCACTCGTATTGCTCCAGCCTAGCCTGCACACGTTGCTACCTACTCCCATTCCCTGCTGCGCGCTGCTGCCTAAACACCCGAACGGCACCACCCTTTCATCCATCTTAAGCCACAAACCCTCCAACCCTCCTTATAAATTCCCATCTTTTCCTTCATTTTTATTATTATTTTCTAGAGTTCTTATATTTTTACAAAAAAAAAGGTTAAACAAGCCTCGCAAGAGAACTCGTGCTTCTACTCAAATTGATGAAACACGAAACAAATTCCACTGTGAAAAAGCCAGAGTGAGATACGAAAGTATCTTCAAAAATCAACAGATGCATCCAGAAAAAGGCTTTACATTAAAGGAAAGCAACTATAGAGACTTTATGGCAAGTATTCGTCAAGTTGCTTAAACCTTCAATTAGGAGCTGTTTTGTGAGAAGAGACATAGTGTGGATGAGGAGCTAGTCTGTGAGTTCTATGCAAATTTAACTTCAAGCGAGATGACAGAAGTCCCAGTTTGCGGAATCAAGATTTCATATTTGAACCATGGAGTCCATTATCAAAGAAGGAGCGAAGCGATTCATGCAAGGGCGATAGTGATAGAGCAAAATATGAGTCAAATTCGTAAAGGTCTGCAAATAAATAAAGGGGGGATCTTGACTTTACTTTATTTTTGTTCTTAGACTATTTTTAGGATTAAGTTTAATTAGGAATCTTTTATTTTTTGTATAATAAAAAAAGAGAGGAAAATCGCTAACAAAATGTGAGCAAGTCACAAAGTATAAAGTGTTGCAATAGATATATACATGTCTAAGATTGGATTTAGAAAGAGCTTGGTACTTAAGCAGTCAAATTGACTCACCTCCTCTTTTCTAAAATCCTACCTGGTGTATAGTATTTGTTCACTTTAAACAATAAGGACATTGTTCATTTTAAGTTAGGGGGACCGAAAATTTGAATTATTTCCACTCAGAATAAAATTTTTCTTTTAATTATGATTAGGATATATTTTGTTCAAAAATTTGAATTTTGTTAAGTATACTCAATTTGAGTATGAATAAAGTTCTATCATTTCAATAAATTATTATGTTAGCTTAATAATTACATGAATGTATTTTTTAATAAAGCATGAAAATTCGTACCATAAAATTTTTTAGTTCTTTAGGAAAGTTAGGTATGCATGAAATTTAAGTTTTTAGAATTGACTTAGTAGTTTCTTGACACGAAATCTTAGGAAGCATGAAACGTTGGAAATAATTTAGGCAACTATTGTTTGAACTGTTTGAGCCTTTCAAGCCCACCATGGTAAAGTTTTATCCTTTGAAACCCAACTTTGAGACTATATGGCCTAATTTTATTTTGGCCCTTGTAATAATTAGCCATTACTTTTTCGCTTAATGATCTTAAAATTGTCCCAAACACTAGACTCAGTAATATTCAAAATGTGCTTCAAAAATAAGTTTGGGGGAGTTGAAAAGAAGTATCAATTGCTCAAGAATGGCAGCACACAAAGTAAGTGCTCGTGTTAGCTATAAAAAAAAAAGAGCACATGTATTTGAAAGAGATGTACAAAGGAGCATATAAAAGTCAAGTTGGTGTATCGAAGGTAAAAACTCTGAAGGTTCGATTGACGCGAGTCTAGGGTTTTTAAACCAAAATTTATCCATCTTCCACGTACCCCTAGCCTAGCCACATTACAACCTTGGTAAAGACCTATTGATTCAAAGTCCTAATGCTACCTACATTAGTGGAGAGAAATTGCTACGATCAACATATGAAGACATATGTTAAGCTTAGTGATTGCAGCTTAGTCTTGAATAAAGGAATAAAAATCAAATTGGTAAGGGTTAACATGTCTTTGTTACAAAAGTGTTTAGTCTAAATTTGGCTATTATAATAAGTTGTTGAATTTAATTTTAACGATATGTATACTTAAGTAGCATAACTATCAGATTTCTTGTCTTTGAACATAAGTATTCTAAATTCATAATTTTAGGAAAAATGTTTTTCTAAAGGAATTTTTCAAAAGTGTTTTCGAGAAATTCTTTTCAAAATTTTTTCGTTACTCGAGACGAGCAATAAATTAAGTTTGAGGGTGTGGAAACACAAAAATTTATATGATTTTTCATACCCATTTTTACTTAAATTCATGCAAATCCGGTTAGATTCTTGTCGAAAAAAAATTAAATATTATAAAATAATTAAAATGTGTTAAAAATATAAACATGGTGAATTTAGTTAATTTTATACTTAATTTTGATTAATTTTGACTATTTTCGACAGATTCGCGCAAAGGGCGAAAATTGGCGCGGCTGACACTGCTGAAAGAACAAAACCGAGATGCAATTTGAAGTTTCGAGCCACATTAATTTCCGGCCTAAGATGGTCCAGAAATGTGTATTAATTCATAATTTAATTAATTTTAATTTATTCCCCATTTAATTTGGGTTAAATAAACTATTTTTAATTAATTATGGAGAAAGGGTCCAGTTTAACCGCACTAGTCAAACCATATTGAGTGAACTGAACCAGCCACTAATTGGGCAGCCCAGAACAGTCCATATGTGACCCAAATCAGCATTTTAGTTGATTAAATATGCTTGCAAAAGGGCCTTGAAGAACTTTCAAAATGCATTCAAACCCCTCCTTTAATTGTGGCTTTATGAAATTGCGCCAAGCCTAAAATAGCAAAGTTGAAACTCTCAACTTTGCCATGTGTGTGGCCGGCCAAGGGAGGTCTATTAGGCTGATTCTTTTTGCTATTTTTATCTCCCATACTCAGCTATAAAATCCACCCCTTGCTGATCATTCAAGCCATCCCTCATTCATCCCTCATTCCACAACATTCTCTCATTCCCTCTCTCACTTTTTCTCTCATTCCCATTTCCCTTATTGTTCAAGTGCCGATTTCGTCTCTTGGGAAAGCAGCTCTCATCAGCCATTTTGGAGTAGAAATTAAATGTTCATAAGCCACCTTGATAGCTGACGGCAACAAAGAATGAAGAATGGAGCAACTAGTTAAGCCACGGAGAAACATCAGATTTGCTTCTTGTTCTCTATCTCTTTAATTTTTGTTGTTGTTTTGACAAAAATGTTTATGAATATTTATGCTATTGAAATAGTTATTTTAATCAATTTAGCTTAAATTAAGTTTGTGTTGGGTTGATTATATTCTGCCTACTTGAATTGTTAAAATCGTGTTTATGCTGTTATAGGCCTTGGTAAGATGCTTGATTAAGTAAAATCATGCCTAAGTTATTCTTGCTTTATGACTGTGAGGTAGCTAATGAATTAATTATTTAAACGGATTGCAATTGTAATTAATTGACACAGTACTTAATCAGTGCATGTTTATTCTTCTAAGGTAGTTGAAGGCTAAATTAGCAATGTATCTGGTGATATTATTGCCTTGCATAACTTGCAAGATCATTGTGATTAAACTGTTTCAAGGTAGGGATGCCTTGTTACCTCACATTGTCTTTTATATGCTGATTAGATTTAATTAATTGTTTGAATTGACATAGGGATATGCAAGAGATTAGTTCAGTTCAATGAGTATGTATATGCAATAACATGTTTCCTTACTAGAATCTATTTAGTCGGTTGAATTGACATAGGGATATGTTAAGAGATGAATGGATTTTTGTATGTAAGTTTGTTCATAAGTTAGTAAATTACCGGGTTGTTGTGAATTTATTCGTAAAAGTGTAAACATGAGTTTAATAATTCTAAGTTAAATAAATATAATTAATCCAACACAAGTATGTTACATTGATTAAATCTTATTTGAAATCGTGGATTAGAACTCCTTTGTTTTATTTTTAATTATTTACTTAGTTTTTTAAATAATTTTTCACCATCTTTTAAAACCAAATTATTTTTACCTCACCAAAATGTTTTACAATTAATTTCATAAATAATTCTTTTTACACTCCCTGTAGGTACGATAACTCGACATTTACTTGTCACTTTATTACTTGTTGCGATTGTGTACACTTGCACATATTTCCGTCGTTCCAAGTTTTTGGCACCATTGCTAGGGATTGTTTTAAAAAAATCATTCTTTTTGAATTTGTTAGTTTTACATTTTGGTTTATTTTTCTGTTTAATTTTTAACTTAATTAATTTTTCTTTCATAATTTAAGGTGTTTATGAGTATTGACCAGATTATTGACTTACTTCCTATAGACCCTGAGATAGAACGAACCTTTCGACAGCGAAGAAGACAAGCGAACCAGAGAAGGACTGAAGGAATGAATTTCGAGAATATGAATCAAGGAAATGGAGCGAACCTTGCTCAAAATCCTATCCTTATTGCTGACAAAAGGGATAGAGCCTTAAGACAATATGTTGTGCCAGTATTTAACGATCTTAATCCGGGCATTAGGAGACCCGAAATTGAGGCACAACAATTCGAGCTGAAGCCAATCATGTTCCAGATGCTTCAAACAGTGGGCCAATTCAGTGGAATGCCTATTGAAGATCTTCATCTTCACCTAAGACTATTTATGGAGGTGAGCGACTCTTTCAAATTAGTTGGAGTTCCCGAAGATGCATTACGATTGAAGCTGTTCCCATACTCACTAAGGGACAGAGCTCGAGCCTAGTTGAATTCATTGCCACCAAACTCAATTTCTACATGGCAAGAGTTAGCCGAAAGATTCCTCATGAAGTATTTCCCGGCAAGCAAGAATGCTAAGTTGAGGAAGGAGATCACTGCCTTCCAACAAATGAATGATAAGTCCTTGTATGAGGCATGAGAATGATACAAAGAACCATTACGAAAATGCCCTCACCACAGAATCCCACATTGCATCCAACTTGAAATATTTTATAATGGTCTTAATGCTCACACGAGGATGGTAGTGGACACTTATGCTAACGGAGCTCTCCTTTCTAAGTCTCATAATGAGGCTGACGAAATCATTGAGAGTATTGCCAATACTAATTATCAATGGGTATCCAATCGAGCTGTCTCAGGAAGACGAGTCGCTGGAATACATGAAGTGGACGCTCTCACTTCACTTGCATTTCAGGTATCTTCAATCTCTTCAATGCTTAAGAATCTTACCACTAATGGGTTTAACAGTTTTGCAACCCAACCACCTCACCAATTTGAGAGTATAGCTTGTGTTTATTGTGGGGAAGAACATTTGTTCAAAGAATGTCCATCAAACCCTGTATCCGTGTATTACATGGGTAACTAGAACCAAAATCGAGGAAGACAAGGACTGCAATACAACTTCTATAACCCATCATGGTGAAACCACCCGAATTTTTCCTGGAGTAACCAAGGGGCTGGAACCAGTAATAGCTACGCTCAACCTAGACCGACTCAGCCGCTTAGTTTTTCCCAACAAGCTCAGAAACCAGCTCAGGCTGAATCATCCAACAGCTTAGAGTAGTTATTAAAGGTATACATGGAGAAAAACGACGTCACTCTAAGGAATTTAGAGAATCAAGTGGGCCAGCTTGCTACTAAACTCAAGAATCGACCACAAGGTGCTTTACCTAGTGATACGGAGAATCCAAGAAAATCGAGGAAGGAATATTGTAAAGCGTTAACATTGAGGAGCAGAAAGATAGTAGAGCTCAACACTATCGAAGCTGAAAAGGAGCTAGCTGATGCTCAAAACTCAGAGGAAGTTCAACCGAGTGTTGAAATTCCAGTTTCACAATAACCAGAATTTGCAAAACCCGACAAGGTATTTCTAGAACCAGCTAATTCTGATCAACTAACAACTCCGTTAGATGCAGAATTGCCGCAAAAAATGAATCAACCAGTTCCAGTAAAGGAACCACCACCCTACCCTCAAAGACTTTAGAAGCAGAAACAGGAAATTCAATTCAAGAAATTCCTAGACGTACTCAAGCAACTTCACATCAACATCCCGTTGGTTGAAGCACTTAAACAAATTCTGAACTACGTCAAGTTCATGAAGGACATCTTGTCCAAAAATTGAAGACTTGGAGAATTTGATACGGTAGCTCTGACGAAGGAATGCAGCTCATATCTTCAAGACAAACTACCCCCAAAGCTGAAGGATCCTGGATGTTTTACCATACCTTGCAACATTGGAGCAACATATTATGGTAAGGCACTATGTGACTTGGGTGCAAGTATAAACTTGATGCCTATGTCAATATTTAGAAAGTTGGGGATAGGTGAAGTTAGACCTACTACGGTTACACTTCAACTAGCAGATCGATCTTTAGTACATCCAGAAGGAAAAATTCAGGATGTATTGGTACGTATAGATAAATTTACCTTCCCTGCTGATTTTGTTATCCTAGACTTTGAAATAGACAAAGAAGTACCAATTATCTTAGGAAGACCGTTCTTAGCAACCGGAAGGACCCTTATTAATGTACAGAAGGGCGAGTTTACGATGCGTGTTCAGGATAATCAGGTAATATTTAATGTTTTTAAGTGGTACGTGATATTCGTGACAGGTGTTAAAGATTTATGAAAGAATCATTCTTGAGACTAACTTATTATCATGATTAAGGCAAGTGTACCTATCGAACAGTAGTATAGTTCAGCAAGACCAATTGTCTAACCCAAAGGAACTATGAGTACTAGTATTTACTTCATTTTTATTATCTAGCCTAAAAATTCAGGTTTGGTTATATAAACTAATTATTAACTAAGAATGCACAGAAAGAAAATTTGGGATAATACTTTTGGGAAAATTCAATTGATTAAGACAATACCTAAGGAAAAATCAACCTAGACTTCACTTGTTATTTGACTCTGAATCAGACGATTTATTCATTTGACTTGATCTATAGAAATCCCTAAGTTATATTATTATCTCTCTCGAGACTAATAACGTCTAACCCTAGGTTGAATAATTGAAATCTCTTTCTAATTAACACCCTAGAATTGCATTAACTCGATCTATAAATTCCCTTATTAGGTTTCACCGTAATCCGGCAAAATCTTATCACCCTATCTCTAGGTGTGCAATCAACTCCACTTAATTATGATAAATTTACTCTTAAACAGGGTCTATTCCTCCTCTGAATAAGAGCTTAACTTGAGTCAATATCCTGAAATATCAAAACAAGAATTAAGAACACATAATTAAGAAGAAGTCAAATATTTATCATACAATTCAGATAATAATATCAATATCCGTCTTAGGTTTCGTTCCCCTTAGGTATTTAGGGGGTTTAGTTCATACTTATGAAAGAAAACATCCCAAAAGTATAAATATAACAAAACATAAGAAAACCCAAAACTCCTGAAGGAACATGAAGGGAGATCTTCAGTCTTGATGATGAATCCAACTTCTGAGATGGATCAATCGGCTTTCCTTGAGTAATTCCTTGGTTCCTACTCTGCACCCCCTTCTAAGTGCCTCCTCAGGTGTTTAAATAGGCTTTAGAATGCTTAAGTGCCCCCAAAATTGGCCTTTTCTGAAAAGGGTTATACTTGGGCTCGGCAGGCACATGCCCGTGTGACACGCCCGTGTGCGATTACTCTAGCTCGTGGTCAAGGTTGTTGAATAGGCACGGGCATGTAGTATACCCATGTAAGTTGTTCTTCAATCTTGCCAAAGGGACACGGCCGTGTCACACGCCCGTGTGAGAAAGTCCAGGCAGTGTTGATTTCCCACATGGGTCTATTTTCTTCGTTTTCGGCCCATTTCTCGCTCGTTTTCCTCTCTTATGCTCTCCTAATTATAAAACATGAAATTAAAGGATTAGGAGCATCGAATTCACCAAATCTAAGGAGAAATCATTCAGAAATAGGCTAAGCATGGGATAAAAATATGTATAAATTACAGTTTATTAAATACCCCCACACTTAACAATTTGCTTGTCCTCAAGCAAAAGTCCTCAACTCATAATCAAAATAAATTCTTCTCAATTTATAATCCCTATCAATAATATCTCAAAACAATCCATAAGTACTCATACATTGAAAATTCAACTAAAAGTACATCAAAGTTTCAAGCATTCCAAGTTGAGCATTTTATCACGAAAACATAGGTGTCTCCCCTCATCTAAGTGATTACCTTTGATCAAAATATCATAGAGTTTAACATCCTTACTAAAGATTCACTCAAATCACTCAAGGTGTTTAAGGACATCAATAAAAGCACTCATTAATCAATATGAAAAGTTATTACCATAGGCTTGCTTGAAAATCAAATCCCCACCACTATATATTGCGCTGATACATCAATCAAAAAGGTTTTTTAGAGGGCTGTAATGTGGCTTTGGTTAGGGGTGTGGTCACAAGCTAAAAGAAGATGTTAGAATCAAGATTGAATTGAAAAATTACCTAGCTAGAAAAATAACTAATCATCAGTTGAATACAAATGAGCTTCTTCTCAGAATATGGAATTAACACTCAGGCTCAAAAATGACGAATTACTACTAATATGTATGAAGTATTGATTTTTTTTATCATAGAAGTCAAATATTTAGAAGAACAAAACATAACTAAGAATTTTTTTCAAATCAAATCTCGACAAAAATAGGGATCAAATTAGGGAATTTCAACAATAATGGGTTATGGGTTAATATTGAGGGTAAATCAATTAACGGCTTTGTTAGGCTCAAAAGGGGTTCACTAAGGGTTAATTATGGAGGTAGGATTTTGTGGAGTGAGTGGGTTAAACCTAAGTGCCTTTATCATCTTGACATATCAAATCAAATAGTGTGGTCTTGACATGCATAATCAAGCAAGTTCTAGAATAAAAAATCAAAACTGACGCACTCATAATAAAAGTGAGCATGAAAGGAATAAAATATGCTCTAAAGGCTCAAGATCTCACAAAAATTATGGCTTTTTGATGTTCAAACTTGTGAATTTCAACTCAAGATAATACCTAAACTTAGAGAAACAACCTAAAAGTTTTTAATTCTTCAAAAATCAACTTATCATGCTTGATTCCCTAATGTCTTAAAGTTTAAACAATCAATGCATAAATACCTATATTTTAATTCAAGACATATCAATAAAAATCATACATTAATCAAAATTCATTCTAATAGTGATATGAGTGATTCACGTGAGAATAAGACAAAATTTAGGGATTTCTAATGATGATATAAAAGACCCCCCACACCTAAGATGTACAATGCCCTCAATGTACAAAGAACGATATATTGACAAAGATAGATTTATAATCATAAGATAGAGAGAGAAGTGAAACTTCCTCAATGATGAATGAACCCCTTGAATTGGAGTCATGGAGAATAAATGGCCAAAGCCATGATGAGGGTGGAGGAGGATACTCTAGTGGTGGTAGAGGTTGGGTTCCACAAATGTTGCGCCAAAAGAATATTATATCTCATGTTAACTATGGTCGTGGTCGAGTAGGGCATGGCAGTCGTGGAGAACCTTTCCCAGCGGAGTTCCAAGTTCTTAAGTAATAGTGAGCTTTGGAGCTCTTTATAACTGCGATAGAATCAGGAACTTTTTTAGGAAATATATAAGGAAGAATAATTACTAGTAATGAAATAGCCGAAATTAAAAATTGTAAAATAATAATTATAAAACCTAATAAAAATAAGATTAAAGAACAATAAAAAGTAGTCTTAAAATAGAATAAAAGTAACAACATAAAATAATAAATAAAAGTTTTTAAACATCTTCATCGCTAGATGGTTAGCGAGGTGGGGGTGGCGATGAGATGTGGAAGTGCTGACAAATCTGTTGTAGAGTATCATTAATGTTATCGAAGCACTGAAAACACTGCTGCTCGAATCGAGTAAGGTGCTGAGAGATGTCAGCGTATGAAGCCGCCACAAGAATTGGACGAAAGGGGGGTGGTGGCTGAGACGGTGGGTCCTCGTGACATAAGGACATCATCAGTAATGTCCTCTGGATCCTCCTCTTCGGTGGACTGGACGAGGAGGTACTGAGGAGGGTAGGTGCCACATTGTTTCTCAATCATCCTCATACTTAGCGTGCTCGAGATGCCCTGTGGGGACATCTGGCCGATAAGAGTGAGGGAGGATGATTGGTCTGCTGTGTTGAGGAGCCTGAAGTGCCAAGCTAGTTGAATCACATAGGGCTCGATGGAGATGACCCTTCTCCTATGCCACTCATTCTGGTGGCAAATAGAGAGGGCAATAAAGTAGGCGAGGTCGATGACATGCCTATTCGCCATACTCTATAAAAAATAGGCGTCGTGGGTGGTGACGATGCCGGTGCTCTCTCGTTTCCCTATCAGAGTGTGAGCCAAGATGGCATGTAGATACCTCAAGGATGGAGGGAGACCCGATGCCTTGGAGTGGCTAGGGTTGTAGGTGGCCGAGGCAGGGACGAGGTCCCTCCAGCATTTTAAGGGGGAGTAGTGGATGTGGCGGTGGAGGGTGTTGATTTCACTATCGTCCATGAATTCCTCCGTGTATAGCTCTAGTGCAATCCTGAACTCGGGTACGCTCAATTGGCGTACTAGACCACCAAGGCAGAACTGGACCATTCCAGGATCGTCATAGTTTATCATGACGGTCTAAAGATGAAACGTCGAGCAGAGTTCCAATGTAAACTAGAGATACGTCGGCTCGACGATCTCAAAGAAAAGCCCCCGCGGGTTAGTCATTAGGAGGGCTCGGACCGCGTCAGCCAATTGAATCTGTTCAAGTGCGGCCCAGTCAATGCTACGGCCCACACCTATTGGTCAGGTGCCTAATCTCCGTGGTAGGACCCAAGGATGACACTGCTCCTTTCCTCTTCTTTGAGGCGGGAACAGCGGTCTTCTTACAACGTGAGGACGATATTGTACCTGCATTGAAAAATTGAAGTTCAACCAATATGCTCCAAGAATAGTATGGAAAATCAAGGCTAAATGTGAATATTTTATGAGATTTACTTACGAGATGATACAAACTAAAACCGCTAAATATATCAAGTTAGAGAATTATGGAAATAATAAATGAATGCATATGGGTAAGCATAAATTTCATGGAAACAAGGAAAAATGAAAGAGTATAGCATAATGTAGTAACTAAAATGAAAAAAAAATTTATTAAACAAGTAGCAGAAGAATCATGAAATAAGCAACATATTGAAAGAAAATAGAGAGAAAAGAGCAAAAAAACGCAGAAAGAAGAAGCTTGGGGCGTCGGAATCGGTGTTGTACGCTACGCACGAGCGTAGGGGGTAGGGCGTGTGAAGTTGCAGTGGCTAGGGTTAGGGTTTTTTGGGGAGGGAGATGATGAATAGTGAGGGGTTTATATTGATTTTGGGGCACACGGCAGTGGGACACACCTATGTGGCCTAATTTTTGCCCGTGTGTTTTGCGAATTTTGAATTTGGACGTGTCTGACATTTGGCCCATGCCCGTGTTCTTTGGGCGTGTGGGTGCACACGGCCGTGTTTCACAGTCGTGTCTTACTTTGTTCGCTTCTCCCACGCTCGTGTACATAGGTCCATGCCCTTGTTCGTTTTGACAGTTTTGACCACGGGTGGATGGCACGGGCTTGTCGCACGTCCGTGTTACATTCTCAATTTCAACCACGGTTTCGAGGCACGGGCGTGTCTCACGCCTGTGTTTGTTTGGCAGTTTTGCCCACAGCCATGTCGCACGGCCGTGGCAAATTATCACATCACGTTTTAGGTGATCTCGTTATTTCGTGATAGGTTTTAAATATTTATAATTACTCGTTCTTGAACTAACTATTATCGCGACGTAGGCAAGTGTACCTATCGAATAGTAGATAGTTTTAGCAAGACCAGATTGTCAAACCCAAAGGAACTAAAAGTACTAGTAATGACTGTCTTTTTGTTATCTAGCCTAAGAATAATGGGGTTATTAACTAATTACCTAAACTAAGAACTCACAGAGAGAAGAATTGGGGAATTGCTTTTGGGAAAAATCGTTTGACTTAAGACAATATCTAAGGAAAAATCCACCTAGACTTTACTTGTTATTCTGGCTCTGAATCGGACGATTTATTCATTCAACTTGTTCTGTAGAGATCCTTAAGTTATGTTATTATCTTTACTCAAGACTAATAACATCTATTCCTTAGATTGAATAACCAAGACGTTTCTCTAATTAACACTCTAGGGTTGCATTAACTCGATCTATGGATCCCCTTATTAGGTTTCACCCTAATCCGAAAAAATCTTGTCACCCTATGTCTAGGTGCGTAATCAGCTCCGCTTAATTATGATAAATGTACTCTTAGCCAAGGTCTATTCCTCCTCTAAATGAGAGCTTATCTTAAATAAGTATCCTGGGATATCAAAACAAGAATTAAGAACACATAATTAAGAACAAGTTAAATAATTATCATACAATTCAGAAAATAATAACAAGATTCGTCTTAGGTTTCATTCCCCTTAGGTATTTAGGGGATTTAGTTCATAACTAAATAAGAAAACATCTCAGAAAAGTAAAGAATACAAAACATAAAGAAAACCCAAAACTCCTGAAGGGGAACTGAGGAGTGATCTTCAGTCTTGATGATGAATCCGGCTTCTGAGATGAATCAATCGGCTTCCTTGGAGTAATTCCTTACTCCCTCTTCTGTGTCTCCCTTTCTTCCTCCTTTAGGGTGTATTTATAGGCTTTGGAATGCCTAAAACCCCTCAAAATTGGCCTTTTCTGAATTGGACTCAACTTGGGCTCGATAGGGACACGCCCGTGGCACACGCTCGTGTTTGATTACTTCAGGCCGTGTTCGAGCATGCCAAATTGACACGACCGTGTAGTCTACCCGTGTGAGGAGGTCCAAGCCGTGTTGATTTCGTACCTTGGCCCATTTTCTCATTTTTTGGCCCGTTTCTCGTTCCTTTCGCTCTCCTATGCTCTCCTAAGTATAAAACATGAAATTAAAGTATTAGGAGCTTCGAATTCACCAATTCTAATGAGAAACCATCCATAAAATGCATTAAACATGGGGTAAAAATATGTATAATTTACGATTTATCAAATACCCCCACACTTAAGCATTTGCTTGTCCTCAAGCAAAATCCTCAACTTATAATCAAAATAAATTCTCCTCAACTTATAATTCTTATTGACAATATCTCAAAATAATCCAAAGGTAATCATACATTGAGAATTCAACTAAAAGAACATAAAAGTTTCAAACATTCTTAGTCGAGTATTTAATCATGTAAACATAGGTGTCTCTCCGCATCTAAGTAATTACCTTTGATTCAGAATATCACAGAGTTTCACATCCTCACTAAAGATTCACTCAAATCATTCGAGGTGTTTAAGGACAATAAATGAAGCACTCAATAGTCAATAATGAAAAGTCATTACCATAGGCTTGCATGAAAATCAAATCTCCACCACTATAATTTAAGATGATACATCAATCAAAAGGTCTTTAAAGGGTTGTATTGAGGCTTGGTTAGGGGGTGTGGTCACAAGCTGAAAGAAAGGGTTAGAATTGAGATTGAATTGAAAAATTGCCTAACTGGAAAAAGAATTAATATTCACTTGCGTACAACAGAGCTTCTTCTCAGAATATGGAATTACTAATATATATACATAGTTTTTTTGTTTTTTTTAAGAACAAGTTAAATATTCATAAACTAACTTATTACAAACAAGACATAGCTAAGCAATTTCCTCAACTCAAATCTCGACAAAAAAAAATAGAGATTAAATTAGAGGATTTCAACAATAATAGGTTAATAGGTTAATATTAAGAGTAATACAAGAATGGCTTGTCAGGCTCAAGGGGGGTTTACTAGGGGTTAATTGTAAAGGTAGGCTTTTCATGGCATGAGTGGGTTAATCCTAAGTGCCTTAATCATTTTGATATATCAAATCAAATGTTGTGGTCTCGACATGCATAATCAAGCAAGTACTAGAATAATAGTTCAATACTGACGCACTCAAAGCAATAATAAAAGTGAGCATGAAAGGATTAATAGATGCTCAAAAGGCTCAAAAATCTCACAAAAATTATGGCTTTTTGATGTTTAGACTAATGAATTCCAACTCAAAGTAATACCTAGACTTGGGGAAAACAACCTATAATTTTAAATTCTTAAAAATCAACTTATCATGCTTGATTCTCTAATGTCTTAAAGTTTAAATAATCAATGCATAAATCCCTATGTTTTAATTCAAGATATATCAATCAAAATCATAAATCAATTAAAATTTATCCTAAATATGATATGAGAGCTTTTCAAGAGAACAATGTGATTATTCAGGGATTTTTTTGATAATGAAATAAATACCTCCCCCCACACTTAAGATGTACATTGCCCTCAATGTACAAAGATAGGTATTATAAAATAAAAATAAGATAGGGAGAGAAGTGAAACTTCCTGTATGATGAATTCTTCGAACTAGAGTTTTGGAGAGCAATCGGTTCGAGAGTGGAGGAGGATACTCCGGCAGTCGTAGAGGTTCATTAGTCCATAAGTCCTGCACCTATAGAATATTATATATAGTGGTAGCTATGGTCGTGGTTGAGTAGGACATTGCAGTCGTGGAGAACCTTTCCCGGTGGAGTTTTAGTTCCTATGTGATGATAAGCTTAAGTGCTCTATATAACTGTGATAAAATCAGGAACATTTTAGGGGATATTAGGAAGAATAATTACTCGAAAAGAAATAACTGAATTTAATAATTAAAAATAAAATTTCTAAAATCTAATAAAAATAAAAAGTAGTTTCAATAAAAATTAAAAACATAAAATAAGAAATAAATATTTCTAAACATCTTCATCGCTGGATGGTTCGCAAGGTGGGACTGGCGATGAGATGTGGAGGTGCTGAGAAATCTGCTGTAGAGTAGCATCAATGTTGTCAAATCGTTGAAAACACTGCTGCTCGAATCGGGTGAGGCGCTCAGAGATGTCAGCATATGAAGCCGCCGCATGAACTGGACAAGAGGATGGTGGTGGCTGAGTCGGTGGGTCATCGTGCTGTGGGGGGACATCATCAGGAATATCCTCGTAGGCCTCCTCCTTGGTAGATTGGGAGAGACAATATTGGGGAGGGTAGGTTCCTCGGCGCCTCTCGATCATCCTCATACTAAGCATGCTTGAGATGCCTTGTGGAGACATCTGGCCGATGAGGGTGAGGGATGATTCTTGGGCTGCGGTATGGTGGAGCCCGAAGTGTCGCACCAGCCTAGTCACATAGGGGCCAATGGAGAGACCCTCTTCCGATGCCGCTCCGTTTGGTGCTGAATCGCAAGGGTGATGAAATAGGCAAGGTCGATGACGTGCCCTTCCGACATGCACCATAAGAAGTAGACGTCGTGGGTGTTGACGACACTAGTGCTCTCTCGCCTCCCTGTAATCGTGTGAGCTAAAATAGCCTGTAAGTACCTCAGGGATGGTGGGAGAATTGATGCCTTGGAGCGGTTAGGATTGTACGAGGCCGTGTTAGGGGCCAAGGTGTGCCTGCACTTCGAGGGAGAGAAATGTATGTGAACACTAAGAGCATGTAGTTCATTCTTCTCTCTAAACTCCTCCGTACATAGGCCTAGTGCAGCACCAAACTCTGGGATGCTTAGCTGGCGGATTAACCCACCTAAGCGAAACTGGATCGTGCTGGGATCATCGTACCTTGTCATTACGATCTGAAGGTGGAACATTGAGCAGAGTTCCATTGTGAGCTCGAGGTATGTCGGCTCGATAATCCCGAAGAACAGCTCCCAAGGGTCGATGGTTAGGAGAGCCTGAATCTCGTCAGCCATCTGAACTTGTTCTATGGTAGCCTAGTCAATGCAGAGGTCCGCAATTAAGGGTTGGGCCCGAAGTATTTGGAACAGTTCTTCCTAGGGCCCTCGGGGGAACTGCAGGAGAGGGTGACGAATTTCCACTGTTGGTCCCGCGGAAGAAGACGTTCCCTTCCTCTTCTTCGAGGCTGGTACGGCAGTTTTCTCTCCTCTTGAAGACGACATGGTACCTGCGATCAGAATCATCAAGTCATCTTGATGAGTGGTCAAAGTAGAAGGAATACAATTTTCAATTAAAAAGTCGAATTTCAACCACAACCAAACATAACTAATATAGTAATTTCGTGACTTTATCATTGTATGTAGTAATCGCATGTGTAAGAAAAAAGAATGAAGCTTTCCTAACAACATGAAATGTATGATAAATAATTGAAAAATGCAAATTACATGAGAGACATTGGCATGGAAATGTCATGAGGATGGGCATGGTAAAGTTATGGGTATGAAGTTTTCCTAATCACTTGATTTTAACATGCATTATATAATAACTAACCTAAGAATGCAAACTAAAGGATAAAATAATGAGCAAAATGAAAAATAGTTCAAAAGTAATGAAGATTATGTTAATAATAAGCATTAGTGATAAGTAAAATAGAAGTGAAAGGAGTAAACAAATGCTAAGGGAGAGAGATTGAGCATTAAAAACGAAGTTGAAGGCGGTGCACGGGCGTGGCAGGAGGGCCATGTGGAGTTGCAGTGGCTAGGGTTAGGGTTTTTGAATGGAGAACAAAATGAATAGTGTAGAGTATTTATAGATTTTGGGGCACACGGCCATGTCACACGCCTGTGTCCCCCAATTTCAGCCTGTGTGATTCGCGAATTTCAAATTTGGGCGCGTTTAGCATTTAGTACACGTCCGTGTTCCTTGGGCGTGTGGGTTCACACGGTCGTGTCGCACGACTGTGTCTAGCTTCGTTTGCTTCTCCCACGCTCGTGTGTGCAAGCCTCATGCCCGTGTTAATTTAACAGGTTTGACCACGGGTGTTAGACACGGGCGTGTCTCACGCTTGTGCTAGTTTCTCAGTTTCAACCACGGGTCTTCCACACAGGCATGTCGCACGCCCATGTTGTTTTGGTAGGCTTGACCACGACTATATCGCATGGTCGTGGTGTTTAATTATAGCCCGTGTTGGGGAAATCTTTTGCCCTATTTTCACACGGCCTTATGCATAGCCATGTGCTTGGCCGTGTCGCTGCGGAAACACCTGTATTAAATATTTCTATTAGTAAGTTAAGAGTTAAATACCAAAATTGAAAGAAATTACTATTGTTAGTGCTCGGGTTGCCTCCCGTTGAATAATCATGGTGGTTTGAGGAGTTTATTCTCCTCATTCCTGCTATCAATCTCATCAAAATAAGGTTTTAATCTGGTGTTGTTTACCTTAAAAGTGCCGAACTTGGGATGACTCACCTTCACCATACCGAATGGAAAAATACTGAGTACCGTAAGAGGGATTTCCTCATTCGGTGTGGTAATGAAAATGTGAGGATCTGGGGCATCTAATAAGACATTATCACCAACCTTAAGTTGATTTTGAGATGTATCGAGCTTGTTTTGGTGTAGTTTCGGTTTGTTGGGGGTTCTTAGTTTGTGCGTCCTCCATTCATCTAGTTCCTAGATATGTAGTCTTCGATCTTCATAAACAGGTCCTTTACTTGAGAATGACTCGTGTACTTCTTTCAATCTTATCTCTTGCAAAGTGGGTTGTATCATGTGGTTAGTTTTAGTATAATGATTTAAATGATCACCTTCAATTCCTGATGTGTTGCCAGAATTGCGAGCTTGAAGGGTGATTGTTTCGTCTCCCACTCAGAGTGTAAATTCACCTGTGCCAATATCAATGATGGTTTTAGCAGTTGCTAAAAAGGGCCTTCCTAAAATTAAGGGAGTGTTGCTATCCTCTTCTATGTCTAGAACAATAAAATTAATGGGAAATATAAATTTATCGATCTTAACTAGCACATCTTCAATAATACCTCTAGGGAATCTTATAGTTTTATCTGCTAGTTGAATGCTTATCCTAGTTTGTTTGGGTTTCCCGAGACCTAGTTGCTTAAACATTTTGTAAGGTATGACGTTGATACTAGCCCCTAGATCAGCTAATGCATGATTAACATCTAAACTACCAATTAAACAAGGAATAGTAAAGCTCCGTGGGTCTTTTAGTTTGTTGGGTAGTTTATTTTGGAGAATGGCTGAGCAAACTGCGTTCAGCTCCACATGCGACGCCTCATCCAAGTTTCGCTTATTTGCTAAAAGCTCTTTTAAAAATTTCATTGCGTTTGTCATCTGTGATAGAGCTTCAATAAATAGTAAGTTAATATGTAATTTTTTCAAGAGTTTAAGGAATTTACCAAATTGTTCATCTGAGCGGTCTTTCCTTGTCGCGTTGGGGTATGGCACATGAGGTTTATATTCGACAAGCACTGGTTTGTTTTTATTATAATCTACCTCACCTTGACCCTTGCTTACCACAGTTTCGTGCCTCGGTTCTGGTTCAGGCTCAATGACTCCTTCGTCATCTTGAATATTAATTGCGTTGAGCTATTCCCTTGGGTTAGGTTCGGTATTACTTGGCAAACTACCTTATGGTCATTTGGAGATTAGTTTGGAATGCTGGCCTATCTGAGTCTCGAGCCCTTGGATCGACGCTTGTTGATTCTTAAGTGTTGTCTTGGTGTTTTGAAAATGGGTTTCTAACACTGATATGAACTTTGAGAGCAACTCTTCAAGATTTGGCTTCTTTTCCTGTTGGTGGGGTGGTTGTTGGTAGCTCGGAGGATGTTGTGGTCTTTGATTTCCTTGACCGCCCCACGAGAAATTAGGGTGGTTCTTCTAACCTGCATTATAAGTGTTACTGTATGGATTGTTTTGAGGTCGAGGATTATTTCCCATGTAATTTAATTGCTTGTTATCCATGTTGTGGCCATAAAGTTGGTATTCCGAATGGTTTGTTCCACCGCTACTTGCTTCACACTGCATTATTGGGTGAACCTATAAAGAATTAAGAAAACCATCAATCTTTTTATTTAAGAGTTCCACCTGATTAGAGAGCATGGTGACCGAATCGACATTATAAACGCTGGCTGTTTTCGTTGGCTTTATCCTCATGACTTGCCACTGATAGTTATTCAGTGACATGTCTTCTATAAACTCATAGGCATCTTCCGGTGTTTTATTATTGATGGTTCCGCCAGCAACTGCGTCAACCATTTGCTGAGTCGAAGGATTCAGACCATTGTGGAATGTTTGTGCTAGGAGCCAAAGCGGTAACCCATGGTGAGGGCACCTTCTCAGAAGGTCATTATATCTCTCCCATGCATCGTAGAGTGTTTCTAAACCCATCTGCACAAAAGAAGAGATATCATTACGTAATTTAGACATTTTAGCAGGCGAAAAATATTTTAGTAAAAATTTTTTGGTCATTTATTCCCAAGTAGTAATTGACCCTCGTAGTAATGAGTTCAACCACTGTTTAGCTTTGTTCCTCAATGAAAAAGGGAATAACCGAAGGCGAATGACATCATCAAAAACGCCATTAATTTTAAATGTATCGCATAGTTCTAATAAGTTGGCTAAATGAGCGTTGGGATCCTCATCCTTCAAACCATCAAACTGAACAAATTGTTGTATCATTTAAATAGTGTTAGGTTTTAATTCAAAAGTATTTGTAACTACAGCAAGTCTAACCATGCTAGATTCAGTTCCTGTTATAGAGGGTTTAGCATAATCATACATAGTGCGTGGAGCAGGATTTTGATTAGCCGCAATTGTAGAAGGTAGCTGATTGCCTTGGTTTTCAACCATCTCTTTGATTGGGGTTGAGTATCGTCTTCTTCCTCGTTCTCTATGTATCTTAAGTTTCGCCTTATTTCTCTTTGATTTCTACGAACTGTACGATCGATTTCTTCGTCAAAAAGTAATGGTCCCGACGGGTTTCTTCTAGTCACAAAATATAAAAACCTGCCAAGAGAAAGAAAAAGTAAATTAATTAGTAATAATAATAAAATTAAATTAAATTAAATTGCAAGAAAAATAAATGGCTAAAGTAATAAAAATTGAGCATTCCTAATATTCCAGTTCCCCGACAACGGCGCCAAAAACTTGATCGGGTTATTTCGTGATAGGTTTTAAATATTTATAATTACTCGTTCTTGAACTAACTATTATCGCGATGTAGGCAAGTGTACCTATCGAACAGTAGTATAGTTCTAGCAAGACCAGATTGTCGAACCCAAAGGAACTAAAAGTACTAGTAATGACTGTCTTTTTGTTATCTAGCCTAAGAATAATGGGGTTATTAACTAATTACCTAGACTAAAAACTCACAGAGAGAAGAATTGGGGAATTGCTTTTGGGAAAAATCGATTGACTTAAGACAATACCTAAGGAAAAATCCACCTAGACTTTACTTGTTATTCTGGCTCCTAATCGGATGATTTATTCATTCAACTTGTTCCGTAGAGCTCTCTAAGTTATGTTATTATCCGTATTCAAGACTAACAACATCTAATCCCTAGATTGAATAACCGAGACTTTTCTCTAATTAATACTCTATGGATCCCCTTATTAGGTTTCACCCTAACCCGGAAAAATCTTGTCACCCTATGTCTAGACGCACAATCAACTCCGCTTAATTATGATAAATATACTCTTAGCCAGGGTCTATTCCTCCTCTAAATAAGAGCTTATCTTGAATCAGTATCCTGGGATATCAAAACAAGAATTAAGAGCACATAATTAAGAACAAGTTAAATATTTATCATACAATTTAGAAAATAATAACAAGATTCATCTTAGGTTTCATTCCCCTTAGGTATTTAGTTCATAACTAAATAAGAAAAGATCTCATAAAAATAAAGAATACAAAACATAAAGAAAACCCAAAACTCCTGAAGGGAAATTGAGGAGTGATTTTCAGTCTTGATGATGAATCCGGCTTCTGAGATGAATCAATCGGCTTCCTTGGAGCAATTCCTTACTCCCTCTTCTATGTCTCCCTTTCTTCCTCCTTTAGGGTGTATTTATAGGATTTAGAATGCCTAAAGGCCCTCAAAATTGGACTTTTCCGAATTGGACTCAACTTGGGCTCGGCAGGGACACGCTCGTGGCACATGCCCGTGTTCGATTACTTCAGGCCGTGTTCGAGCTTGCCAAATTGACACGGCTGTGTGGTCTGCCCGTGTGAGGAGGTCCAGACCGTGTTGATTTCGTACCTTGGCCCATTTTCTCTGTTTTTGGCCCATTTCTCACTTCTTTCGCTCTCCTATGCTCATCTAAGGATAAAACATGAAATTAAAGCATTAGGAGCATCGAATTCACCAATTCTAATGAGAAATCATCCATAAAATGAATTAAACATGGGGTAAAAATATGTATAATTTACGGTTTATCATTAAGGAAAAAATCTTGCCCTGTTTTCACACGGCCTAATGTACACCCTTGTGCCTGGCAATGTAGTCTTTTGAAATTTTGTGTTCCATGATTCATTTAGTATGTTAGATGTAAAAAACTAAAATTTTAAAGAAATTAACACTGTTAATACTCGAGTTGCCTCCCGAGAAGTGCTTATCTCGACTTACCTCTCTTCTCCATGGTCAATTTGGTGAGAGGAGTTTACACTCCTCATCCCTGCTATCAACTTTATCCATATAAGGCTTAATACGGGTATTGTTTACCTTAAATGTGTCGAATTTGGGATGAATTACCTCGGTTGTACCATATGGGAAAATACTAAGTACCGTAAGAGGAATTTCTTCATTAGGTTCAAGAGTGGCAATGCGAGGATCTGCTGCATCTAGTAGTACTTTGTCTCCCACCTTAAGTTAATTTGGTGAGGTATTGAGCTTGTCCTGGCTTGGTTTCGATTTACCGGGTGTTCTCGGTTTCTGTGTCCGCCATTCATCTAGCTCCTCGATTTGTAACATTTGTTCTTCATAGATAGGTCCTTTGTTGTTGTTTGAACACGGCTCATATGTATTCTTCGAAACTATTTCCTACATAAAGGGTGTCACCACATGACCAGTACTAGTAGAATGATTTATACAACCACCTTCAATTTTTGATGTGTTACTCGAATTACGAGCTTAAAGGGTGATTATTTCATCTCCTACACGAAGTGTGAGTTCACCTATACCAACATCAATAATGGTTCTAGCAATCGCTAAAAAGGGTCGTCCTAAAATTAAAGGTGCGTTACTATCCTCTTCCATGTCTAGAACAACAAAGTCTACTGGGTATATAAATTTATCGATCTTAACAAGAACATCTTCAATGATACCCCTAGGAAATCTAATAGTTTTATCATCCAATTGAATGCTCATCCTAGTTTGTTTGGGTTTCCCAAGACCTAGCTGTTTAAACATTTTATAAGGCATAACATTATTGCTTGCCCCTAAGTCAGCCAATGCATGATAAACATCTAAACTACCAATTAAACAAGGAATCGTAAAACTCCCTGGATCCTTCAATTTGTTGGGCTGCTTATTCTGTAATATGGCTGAACAAACTGCATTCAACTCCACATGCAACGCCTCATCCAACTTTCGTTTATTTGTTAAAAGCTCCTTTAAAAACTTGACTGTGTTTGGCATCTGCGAAAGGGCTTTAATAAACAGTTAGTTAATATGTAGTTTCTTTAAAAGTTTAAAAAATTTACCAAATTGTTCGTCTGATCGGTCTTTCCTTATCGCATTGGGGTATGGCACATGAGGTTTAAATTTTGTACTCATCGGCTTTGGGTCATTTTGGCCTACCTCATTCTTACCTTTGCTTACCACCGTTTCTAGCCTTGGTTTTGCAACTAACCCTTCCTCATCTTGAATGGAAATCGCGTTGAGTTGCACCCTTGGGTTAGATTTAATGTTGCTTGGCAGGCTTCCTAGTGGTCTTTCAGATATCAGTTTAGTGAACTGACTTATCTGAGTTTCAAGCCCTTGGATCGAAGCTTGTTGATTTTTAAGTGTTGTCTCGGTATTCTAAAAATGAGTTTCTGACACTAAGATGAATTTTGTTAGCATCTCTTTAAGGATCGGCTTTTTCTCTTGTTGGTAGGGTGGTTGTTGGAAGCTTGGAGGTGGTGGTCTCTGATTCCCTTGGCCTTCCCATGAAAAATTTGGGTGGTTCCTCCAACCTGTATTGTAAGTATTGCTATAAGGATTGTTTTGAGATCGAAGATTGTTACCCATGTAATTTAACTGCTCGTTCTCCATGTTATGGCCATAAGGTGGATATTCTGAACTTCTTGATCCACCTTCACTTGCTTCGCACTGCATTACAGGGTGAACCTGTGAAGAACTAAGAAAACCATCAATTTTCTTATTCAAGAGTTCTACCTGATTAGAGAGCATGGTGACTGAATCGATGTTATAAATGCTGGCTATTTTCTTTGGCTTTGTCCTCATGACTTGCCACTAATAGTTATTCAGTGACATCTCCTCTATAAATTCATAAACATTTTCAGATGTCTTATTATTGATGGTTCCGCCAGCAGCTACGTCAACCATCTGCCGAGTTGAAGGATTCTAACCATTATGAAAGGTTTGAACCTGTAACCATAGTGGTAACCCATGGTAAGGGCATCTTCTCAAAAGGTCCTTGTATCTCTCCCATGCATAGTAGAGTGTTTCTAAATCTATCTGCACAAAAGAAGAGATATCATTACATAATTTAGCCGTTTTAGCCGGCGGAAAATATTTTAATAAAAACTTTTCGTTCATTTCTTCCCAAGTAGTGATTGATCCTTGTGGCTGTGAGTAAAACCACTGTTTAGCCGCATTCCTCAATGAAAAGGGAAACAACTGAAGGCGAATGGCGTCATCAGAAATGCCATTGATTTTAAAAGTGTCACAAAACTCTAAGAAATTTTCCAAGTGAGCGTTGGGATCATCGTCCTGCAAACCATCAAACTGAACAAATTGTTGTATCATTTGAATTGTGTTAGGTTTCAGTTCAAAAGTATTTGTAGCTACGGTAGGTCTAACTATGCTCGATTTAGTTCTTGTTAAAGAAGGTTTAGCATAATCATACATAGTACGCAGAGCAAGATTCTAATTAACAGCAATCGCAAGAGATAGCAGATTTTCTTGGTTTTCAGTCATCTCCTCGGTTGTGGTTGAAGTATCGCCCTCTTGCTTTTCCTCTACGTATCGTAAGCTTCGCCTTATTTCTCTTTGGTTTCTGTGAACTGTAGGATCGAGCTCACTATCAAACAGTAATGGTCCTGATGGGTTTCTTCTGGTCATAAACTAGAAAAACCTATCAGAAGAAAATAAATGTAGAATTAGAAAAGAAAATAAAAATTTAAATTGCAATAAAAGTAAAATGTCTAAAGTAATAAAAATTGAGTGTTCCTAATATCCTAGTTCCCTAGCAACGGTGCCAAAAACTTGGTATGTGATATTCATGATAGGTTTTAAAGATTTATAAAAGAATCGTTCTTGAGACTAACTTATTATCACGATTAAGGCAAATGTACCTATCGAACAGTAGTATAGTTTAGCAAGACCAGATTGTCGAACCCAAAGGAACTACGAGTACTAGTATTTACTTCTTTTTTATTATCTAGCCTAAAAATTAAGAGGTTTGGTTATCTAAACTAATTATTAACTAAGAATGCACAGAAAGAAAATTTGGGAAAATACTTTTGGGAAAATTCAATTGATTAAGACAATACCTAAGGAAAAATCCACCTAGACTTCACTTGTTATTGGACTCTGAATCAAACGATTTATTCATTTGACACGCCCGTGGGTCTATTTTCTCCATTTTCGACCGGTTTCTCGCTTTTTTTACTCTTCTATGCTCTTCTAAGTATAAAACATGAAATTAAAGGATTAGGAGCATCGAATTCACCAAATCTAAGGAGAAACCATTCATAAATAGGCTAAGCATGGGATAAAAATATGTATAAATTACGGTTTATCATTAAGTCTATGTGATTTCCTAGCACAATTGATGATTGTTCTGCAGTATCTAATTTAGAGGATTTAATAGTGGAAAAGGATCTCAACTATGTTGAGGATCCGTTGGAATAAATTTTGACATCAGATCTTCCAAACGATGAAGAGGATGATGAATACTTAGCTTTGTTAGAAGCTAATCAAAGGGGATTTAATCCGCAATCCCGTTTTGAACCTTTTGAGTTAGAGAAGAGGGAGTATGCCCGACCAAAAGCGTCAATCGAAGAACCACCTAAATTAGAACTCAACGTATTACCTTTACATTTAAAATACGTTTATTTAGGTAACGCTTCTACTCTGCCTGTGATTGTTTCAGCAGAATTAACTACTAAGCAAGAAGAGAAACTCATCTCAATGTTGAAACAATTCAAGAAGGCTATCGGATGGACCATAGTCGATATCTGTGGTATTAGTCCATCTGTATACATGCCACAAGATTATCCTAAAAGATGGCGAAAAAGGGACGATTGATGGACAATGAAGACTGAACCCCATCATAAAGGACGTGGTGAAAAAGGAGATTATCAAATGGTTAGATGCGGGTATCATTTATCCCATCTTAGATAGTTCGTGGGTAAGACCGGTCCAGTGCGTGCCAAAGAAGAGAGGTATCATAGTTGTAGAGAATGAGAATAACGAGTTGATACCAACTAGAACAGTTACGAGATGGAGGATTTGCATCAATTTCCAGAGGCTGAACAAGGCAACTAAGAAAGATCACTTTCCTTTCCCGTTCTTGGACCAGATTCTAGATAGACTCGCGAGGTGAGACTATTACTGTTTTCTCGATGGATACTCGGGGTATAATCAAATTACAGTAGCACCAGAAGTCACCTGCACGTACGGTACATTTGCATTTCGATGCATGCCATTTGGTTTATGTAATGCACCTGCTACATTTCAAAGATGTATGATGTCTATTTTTATTGACATGGTTGAAAATTACTTGGAAGTTTTTGTGGATGACTTTTCAGTATTCGGAGATACTTACGATGATTGCTTAGCCAATCTAGCTAAGGTACTAAGACGATGCGAAGAAACAAACCTCGTAATTAACTGGGAGAAATGCCGTTTCATGGTACGAGAAGGAATTGTTCTAGGGCATCGAATAACGAGACATAGAATCGAGGTAGACAAAGCAAAGGAAGATGTTATTGAGAAGCTTCCACCTCCAACATCTGTAAATGGTGTTAGAAGCTTTTTGGGCCACACCGGTTTCTATCGAAGATTTATCAAGGACTTCTCCAAAACTATTAAACCCTTATGCAAATTATTAGAGGACACAACGTTCATATTTGATGAGGAATGCTTAAAGGCGTTCAAAGATTTAAAGAGTCGGTTAGTTACGGCACCCATAATCGTCACACTAGACTGGGAATTGCCATTTGAATTAATGTGTGATGCAAGCGACTTCGCGATAGGAGCTGTCATGGGCCAATGAAGGAACAAAGTTTTCCATCCCATTTACTATGAAAGCCGGACTTTTACAGGAGCTCAACTGAACTATACAATAACAGAAAAAGAGTTACTTGCTATTGTATTTGCTTTTGACAAGTTTCAATCTTATCTTGTAGGTACCAAAGTAACTGTTTATACGGACCACTCGGCAATTAAGTACTTATTTGCCAAGAAAGATGCTAAGCCGAGACTGATCCGATGGGTGCTTCTACTTCAAGAGTTCGATCTAGAAATTCAAGATTGGAAAAGAGTAGAAAACCAAGTAGCAGATCACTTGTCCAGTTTGGAGCCACAAGAAGGGAATTCTCCTATCATACCAATTCAAAAAACGTTTCCAGATGAACACATACTAAAGGTAAGTCACGTCCATAGTACCCCTTGGTTTGCTGATATTGCTAACTATTTATCTTGTGGTTTGATGCCAATTGATAAGACTTATCAACAAAGGAGAAAGTTTCTTCACGATGTGAAGTACTATTTCTGGGAAGAGCCATATTTGTTTAAAAGGTATGCTGATCAGATGATCAGGAGATGTGTGGCAGAAGATGAAGTACAAAAGATTTTATACCATTGTCACTCAACTCCAAGTGGGGGACACTTCGGAGGTACTCGTTCAGCGGGCAAAGTATTACAAGCCGGATTCTTTTGGCCAACACTATTCAAGGATGCATATGCGTACGTAAAAAGCTGTGACCGATGTCAAAGGGTCGAAAATGTCACCAACAGAAATGAGATGCCTCGAACAAACATCATTGAAGTAGAATTGTTCGATGTATGGGGTATTGACTTTCTTGGTCCTTTCCCTCCATCTTTTGGTCACAAGTATATATTGGTAGCAGTAGACTATGTGTCCAAGTGGGTCGAGGCTGAAGCTTATCCGACAAACGGTTCTAGGGTTGTAATTAAGTTCTTGCAAAGACACATGTTCATAAGGTTTGGAACCCCAAGAGCTATCATTAGTGATGAATGGTCCCACTTCATGAACAAGTGGTTAAAATGGTTATTAGACAAGCACAGAGTGAAACACAAGGTTGCAACAGCTTACCATCCACAGACGAATGGGCAAGCTGAACTGGCAAATAAGGAAATCAAAGGCATACTTGAGAATGTAGTTTGCCCAAACAGACAAGATTGGTCCAAAAGGCTGGATGATGCTTTATGGGCTTACAGAATAGCATACAAGACGCCTTTAAGGATGTCACCCTACAGGTTGGTCTTTGTAAAAGCATGTCATCTACCCTTAGAGTTAGAGCACAAGGCTTACTGGGCTCTTCGACAACTCAACTTGGATCCTAAGCTTGCTAAAGAGAAACGGATGCTCCAACTCAATGAGCTAGAGGAACTTCGGCTATTCTCCTACGAAAATTCCAAATTACTCAATGAGAGACTTAAGAAATGGCATGACAAGCACATTCGAGTTCGAGAATTTGAAGCAGGTCAGCGAGTTTTTTTATTTAATTCCAGACTAAAGTTCTTTCCAGGTAAGCTAAAATCACGTTGGTCCGGTCCATTTACTATTCATCGCGTCTATCCATATGGAGTTATCGAGCTCCAAGGTAAGGGAGGTAATTTTCAAGTTAACACTCAGCGCCTGAAACACTATTGGGGAGATAAGTTTGAATGGAATGAAATTTCGTTTATTTTATCGGATGTTTAAAATTTTCTTAACTTCCTTTTTAATAAATGATTAGGGTATATTTTCGGGATTAGTATGTTTAAATAAATTCTGTTTAGGAGATTAGAACTTAAGCGAGACCGCTTGTGACCCCTCCAATCTTTCCTAGGAATTGATTTTGACATAATTTTCCTAAAAATTATTCTCTAAAGAGAAATTTAAATTTTTTATTTTTCAAATAAAAGGGTCAATGTTGATCCAAGTCTTAAATTGCAACTCAATTCCAAATTTTCATTAAGTCTAGGACTTAATTGAATCATTTTTAAAATCTAGTTGCTCTTTTCGTAAATAATAAAAACTAGATGCCTCTTTTTGTAAATATTTTCAAAAGACTTCTAGAATAAATGTTTTTAGTTTAAAAAAATGATAATTATTAATATATAATTATATCCGTTATAATATATATTAATTATTATCAATTTTAGGATTTTTGATAAGTTTTTAATGATAATAGGAAGATAATCTTTAATATATAATTATATCTATTATATTAATCTTTATCAATTAGCTGAGAATTAGGATTAATTTTTCATGTTTTATCTTTGATTAAATAAATTAACTAGCAATTAGAAATTTAATATACAAATATCTAATTATTAATTGTTGTTATTTTTGCCTAGGATGAGAACTTAGAATTTTTGTTAATTAAATTGTTTTAAGAATTCTACTCTAATTCCTATTTTTCCCTCTATAAATACCACCCATCTTCTCACTCATCTAACACTCAAAACCCAAAGCACTAAAACACCAAAGTGCCGAAGCCCCTAGCCACAATAGCACCCAGTGTCGGCCAGCATACCTAGCCTCATTGCACCGCCGCACGTCCATGCTCCAGCAGCTGCTCCTAGGCGCACACTTGCCCATCGCGTGCTACCTTGCGCGCCTGGCCCTGTTCATTGCCTCGTGCTGCTTCTGTCCAGCTGCCTAGACCTTCATCCCACACCTAAGGCCAGCTCTCGAGCACACCCACGACAGGTCTGCTCGACGAGGAGCCGTGCACCACTCGTACCACTCCAGCCTAGCCTGCTCACGTTGCTGCCTGCTCCCATTCCCTGTTGCGCCCTGCTGCCTAAACACCCGAACGGCACCACCCTTTCATCCATCTTAAGCCACAAACCCTCCAACCCTCCTTATAAATTCTCATCTTTTCCTTTATTTTTATTATTATTTTCTAGAGTTCTTATATTTTTACAAAAAAAGAAGGTTAAACATGCCTCGCAAGAGAACTCGTGCTTCTGCTCAAATTGATGAAACACAAAACAAATTCCACTATGAAGAAGCCAGAGTGAGATACGAAAGTATCTTCAAATATCAACAGATGCATCCAGAGAAAGGCTTTACATTAAAAGAAAGCAACTATAGAGACTTTATGGAAAGTATTCGTCAAGTTGCTGAAACCTTCAATTGGGAGTTGTTTTGTGAAAAGAGACCTAGTGTGGATGAGGAGCTAGTTCGTGAGTTCTATGCAAATTTAACTTCAAGTGAGATGACAGAAGTGCCAGTTCGCGGAATCAAGATTTCATATTTGAACCATGGATTCCATTATCAAAGAAGGAGCGAAGCGATTCATGCAAGGGCGATAGTGATAGAGAAACAGATGAGTCAAATTCGAAAAGGTCTACAAATAAATAAAGGGGGGATCTTGACTTTACTTTATTTTTGTTCTTAGACTATTTTTAGGATTAAGTTTAATTAGGAATCTTTTATTTTTTTGCATATTAAAACAAGAGAGGAAAGTCACTAATAAAATGTGAGCAAGTCACAAAGTATAAAGTGTGGCAATAGATATATACATGTCTAGGATTGGATTTAGAAAGAGCTTGGTACTTAGGCAGTCAAATTGACTCACCTCCTCTTTTCTAAAATCCTACCTGGTGTATAGTATCTATTCACTTTAAATAATAAGGACATTGTTCATTTTAAGATAGGGGGACCGAAAATTTGAATTATTTCCACTCAAAATAAAATTTTTCTTTTAATTATGATTAGGATATATTTTGTTAAGTATGCTTAATTTGAGTATGAATAAAGTTCTATTATTTCAATAAATTATTATGTTAGCTTAATAATGACATGAATGTATTTTTTAATAAAGCATGCAAATTCGTACCATAAATTTTTTAGTTCTTTAGGAAAGTTAGGTATGCATGAAAGTTTAAGTCTTTAGAATTGACTTAGTAGTTTCTTGATGCGAAATCCTAGGAAGCATGGAACGTTGGAAATGATTTAGGCAACTATTGTTTGGACCGTTTCAGCCTTTCAAGCCCACCATGGTAAAGTTTTATCCCTTGAAACCCAACTTTGAGACTATATGGCCTAATTTTATTTTAGCCCCTCCAATAATTAGCCATTACTTTTTCGCTTAATGATCTTAAAATTGTCCCAAACATTAGACTCAGTAATATTCAAAATGTGCTTCGAAAATAAGTTTGGGGGAGTTGAAAAGAAGTATCAATTGCTCATGAATTGCAGTACACAAAGTAAGTGCTCTTATTAGCTATATAAAAAAAAGAGCACATGTATTTGAAAGAGATGTACAAAAGAGCATATGAAAGTCAAGTTGGTGTATCGAAGGTAAAAACTCCGAAGGTTCAATTGACGCTGAGTCTAGGGTTTTTAAACCAAAATTTATCCATCTTCCACCAACCCTTAGCCTAGCCACATTAAAACCTTGATAAAGACCTATTGATTCAAAGTCCTAATGCTACCTACATTAGTGGAGAGAAATTGCTACGATCAACATATGAAGACATAAGTTAAGCTTAGTGATTGCAACTTAGTCTTGAATAAAGGAATAAAAATCAAATTGGTAAGGGTTAACATGTCTTTGTTACAAAAGCGTTTAGTCTAAATTTTGCTATTATGATAAGTTGTTGAATTTAATTTGAACGATATGTATATTTAAGTAGCATAACTATCAGATTTCTTGTCTTTGAACATAAGTATTCTAAATTCATAATTTTAGGAAAAATGTTGTTCTAAAGGAATTTTTAAAAGGTGTTTCCGAGAAATTCTTTTCAAATTTTGTGCATTACTTAGGACGAGTAATAAATTAAGTTTGGGGGTGTGGAAACACAAAAATTTATATGCTTTTTCATACCCATTTTTACTTAAATTCATACAAATCCGGTTAGATTCTTGTCGAAAAATAATTAAATATTATAAAATAATTAACATGTGTTAAAATATAAACATGGTGAATTTAGTTAATTTTATACTTAATTTTGATTAATTTTGACTATTTCGATAGATTCGCGCAAAGGGCTAAAATTGGCTTGGCTGACACTGCTGAAAGCACAAAACCGAGAAGCAATTTGAAGTTTCGAGGCACATTAATTTTCAGCCTAAGACGGTCCAAAATGTATATTAATTCATAATTTAATTAATTTTAATTTATTCTCCATTTAATTTGGGTTAAATAAATTATTTTTAATTAATTATGGAGAAAGGGTCCAGTTGAACCGCACTAGTCAAACCATATTGAGTGAACTGAACCAACCACTAATTGGGCAGCCCAGAACTGTCCATATGTGACCCAAATCAGCATTTTAGCTGATTAAATATGATTTCAAAAAGGGCTTGAAGAACTTTCGAAATGCATTCAAACCCCTCCTTTAATTGTGGTTTTATGAAATTGCCCCAAACCTAAAATAGCAAAGTAGAAACTCTCAACTTTGCCATGTGTGTGGCCGGCCAAGGGAGGTCTCTTAGGCTGATTCTTTTTTCTATTTTTAGCTTCCATACTCAGTCATAAAAGCCACCCCTTTCTGATCATTCAAACCATCCCTTAGCCATCCCTCATTCATCCCTCATTCCACAACATTCTCTCATTCCCTCTCTCACTTTTCTCTCATTTTTCCATCTCATTTCCCTTATTGTTCAAGTGCCAATTTCTTCTCTTAGAAAAGAGGCTCTCATAAGCCATTTTGGAGCAGAAATTAAATTTTCATAAGCCACCTTGATAGCCGAGGGCAATGAAGAACGAAGAATGGAGCAACTAGCCAAGCCACGGAGAAACACCAAATTTGCTTCTTGTTCCCTATCTCTTTAATTTTTGTTGTTGTTTTGATGAACATGTTTATGAATATTTATGCTATTGAAATGTTTATTTTAATCAATTTAGCTTAAATTAAGTTCGTGTTGGGTTGATTATATTCTGCTTGCTTGAATTGTTAAAATCGTGTTTATGCTGTTATAGGCCTCGGTAAGATGCTTGATTAAGTAAAATCATGCCTAAGTTATTCTTGCGTTACGACTGTGAGGTAGCTAATGAATTAATTATTTAAACGGATTGCAATTGTAATTAATTGACACAGTACTTAATTAGTGTATGTTTATTCTTCTAAGGTAGCTAAAGGTTAAATTAGCAATGTATCTGGTGATATTATTGTCTTGCGTAACTTGCAAGATTATGTGATTAAATTGTTTCAAGGTAGGGATGCCTTGTTACCTCACATAGTCTTTTATATGCTGATTAGATTTAATTAATCGCTTGAATTGACATAGGGATATGCAAGAGATTAGTTCAAGTTAATGAGTATGTATGTGCAATAACATGTTTGCTTACTAGAATCTGTTTAGTTGGTTGAATTGACATAGGGATATGTTACATTGATTAAATCTTATTTGAAATCATGCATTAGAACTCCTTTGTTTTATTTTTAATTATTTACTTAGTTTTTTAAATAATTTTTGACCATCTTTTAAAACCAAATTATTTTTACCTCACCAAAGTGTTTTACAATTAATTTCATAAATGATTCTTTTTACAGTCCCTGTGGGTTCAATAACTTGACATTTACTTGTCACTTTATTACTTGTTGCGATTGTGTACACTTGCACATATTTCTATCATTCCAAGTTTTTGGTACTGTTTCTGGGGACAGTTTTAAAAAAATTATTATTTGTGAATTTGTTAGTTTTACATTTTGGTTTATTTTTCTATTTAATTTTTAACTTAATTAATTTTTCTTTGATAATTTCATGTGTTTATGAGTATTGACCAGATTATTGACTTACTTCCTGTAGACCCTAAGATAGAACGAACCTTTCGACAGCGAAGAAGACAAGCGAACCAGAGAAGGACTGAATGAATGAATTTCAAGAATATGAATTAAGGAAACGGAGCAAACCTTGCTCAAAATCCTATCCTTATTGCTGACGATAGGGATAGATCCTTAAGACAATATGCTGTGCCAGTATTTAACGATCTTAATCCTAGCATTAGGAGACCCAAAATTGAGGCACAATAATTCGAGCTGATGCCATCATGTTCTAGATGCTTCAGAAAGTGGGCCAATTCAATGGAATGCCTACTGAAGATCCTCATCTTCACCTCAAACTATTTATAGAGGTGAGCGACTCTTTCAAATTAGCTGAAGTTCCCGAAGATGCATTACGATTGAAGTTGTTCCCGTACTCACTAAGGGACAGAGCTCGAGCCTGGTTGAATTCATTGCCACCAAACTTAATTTCTACATGGCAAGAGTTAGCTGAAAGATTCATCATGAAGTATTTCCCACCAAGCAAGAACACTAAGTTGAGGAACGAGATCACTGCCTTTCAAAAAATGGATGATGAGTCCTTGTATGAGGCATGGGAACCATACAAAAAACTATTACAGAAATGCCCTCACCATGGAATCCCACATTGCATCCAACTTGAGATATTTTATAATGGTCTTAATGCTCACACGAGGATGGTAGTGGACACTTCTGTTAACGGTGCTCTCCTTTCTAAGTCTTATAATGAGGCTTACAAAATCATTGAGAGGATCGCCAGTAACAATTATCAATGGCCAACCAACCGAGCTGCGTCAAGAAGACAAGTCGTTGGAATACATGAAGTGGATGCTCTCACTTCACTTGCATCTCAAGCATCTTCAATCTCTTCAATGCTTAAGAATCTTACCACTAATGGGTTTAACAGTTTTGCAGCCCAACCACCTCACCAATTTGAGAGTATAGCCTATGTTTATTGTGGGGAAGGACATTTGTTCAAAGAATGTCCATCGAACCTCGAATCCGTATATTACATGGGTAACCAGAACCAAAATCGAGGAAGGAAAGGACTGCAATCCAATTTCTATAACTTATTGTGGCGAAACCACTCGAATTTTTCCTAGAGTAACCAAGGGGCTGGAACCGGTAACAGCTACGCTCAACCTAGACTGACTCGTCCGCTTAGTTTTTCCCAACAAGCTCAGGAACCAGCTCAAGCTGAATCATCCCATAACTTAGAGCATTTATTAAAGGCATACATGAGAAAAATGACGCCACTGTAAGGAATTTGGAGAGTCAAGTGGGCCAGCTTGCTACTAAACTCAGGAACTGACCACAAGGTGCTTTACCTATTGATACGAAGAATCCAAGAAAACCGGGGGAGGAACATTGTAAAGCGTTAACATTGAGGAGCGGAAAGACAGTAGAGCCCAACACTATCGAAGCTGAAAAGGAGCTAGTTGATGCTCAAGACTCAGAGGAAGTTCAACCGAGTGTTGAAATATAATTAATCCAACACAAGTATGTTACATTGATTAAATCTTATTTAAAATCGTGCACTAAAACTCCTTTGTGTTATTTTTAATTATTTACTTAGTTTTTTAAATAGTTTTTCACCATCTTTTAAAACCAAATTATTTTTACCTCATCAAAGTGTTTTACAATTAATTTCATAAATAATTCTTTTTACAATCCCTGTGGGTACGATAACTCGACATTTACTCATCACTTTATTACTTGTTGCGATTGTGTACACTTGCACATATTTCTATCATTCCAAACATACATCGGGGTGGTTCGGGACTAAACCGAGAACTTTAAAAATCTTTGGGCAACTTAACCAATTTTCTTGCTTTGGAGAGCCACACGCTCGTGTGGGTTCGGCCGTGTGGTCACACACGTCCGTGTGGCTTGGGACACGCCGGTGTCCTTAGCCACTGTAACTCTCTGTTTATGATGTCAGTTAAACCAATTGATCCACACGATCAAGCCACACGCTCGTGTGCCAGACCGTGTCTTCCACACGGCTGTGTCACATGGCCGTGTCTCTGCCCGTGTGGCCAAGACTTAGGCTATTTTCCAAGCTTTATGTTGTCCTTAATTCTTTCCCATACTTTATACATCATGGACCCAAATTATAGCATCAGTTTAATGATTAATCGACCTTGAGAAAGATTCAATTAAATAACTTGCATGTTGTCTTACAAGTGTTTATTACCCAGCACTTAATCTCTACACATTCTAAAATTGTCCATGTTTAATCGTTATCAACTTACTACCAGGCCACATATTCATTCCATGTCCACGACCACCTTGAATGGTTCTAGGGCATTCATCGTATACATGCGTTATACTAATTATTCATAGCAACCAATTATAATCACACGACATGCATTAACCCATAAGAAGAATAATTAGGCTTACAAGCCATAACCATAATAAGCCACATCTCATGGCTATATACAATAGATCAATATAAGTCGATACATTTGGCTAATCATAACAACATCTAATATAAAAACTAGTCCTTATACATGCCACTCACTTGAAAGTGTTTAATACACATATGACAATACTCTGGAGTTGGTAGCTTGATAGTTTAATGCTGCCTCCGATGATCTCCAACCCGAGCCAACCTAACAACACTAAAGAAATGGAGAGAAGGGAGTAAGCTTAAAGCTTAGTAAGTCCATATGAAAATAATAAGCATTATAACAACATACTTCCTTAGGCAATCAACCATAATGACACTTTTTTACTCATATTCTAGTTAAGCTATTTTCTCGACCCATAGTTACTAATTTATTTATATCTGGAGCTACGAAACTCCAAATTAAGATCCATTAATTTTCATTGAAACCAGACTCATTTCTTCTTACAATAAAATTTCCAAAATTTTTGGTCTAGCCAATAAGTACAATTTATTATTCAAAGTCTCCCATGTTTCGCTATTTGATAGCTTCAACCTTTCTTCACTAAAATTTATTTATCTCATAGTACGAGACTCGGATAATGTTCCCGTCTATTTCTCCCGAAAGTAGACTCATTAAGGATTTCATTCATATTATTATTAACTCATAATTATTTTGTACAATTTCTAGTGATTTTCCCAAGTCAGAATAGGGGATTCCAAACTCATTCTAACTCTGTCTCACAAGAATTCAAATATCTCATCATATGAGATTCCTTTACTAGCACCATTTCCTTTATCTAAAACTATACCCACTAAGCTTTAATTTCATATTTTATTCAGTCTCTAACTCAATTTTCACTATTTTTGGTGGATTTTCAAAGCCGGACTATTGTTGTTGTCCAAAAACTGTTTTAGTGCAAATTCATAGTAACTATCATAAGCTCATTGATCATGGACTCATCATTTCATGAAACCCTTATCTCATTACACAACGTAAGTTAACATGATATTACAACACAATTCATAATCATAAGCATAAGGATGGTTCATCTTTCTAACCTTTTTACTTGTTTATTATGTATACACATACATATGCATGAATTCGCTTACTCATCATTTATCACATTTCAATAAGGCATCACTTATGAGTATAATGTACGTACCTGTACATACCCATAGCATATCAATTAACTTTACCTTTATCACCACCCCATCTCGAGACTTTCATCGCATTATTAATTATAATACCTGTTGAATTTCTCAAAATCTCGATGGATAGCTCATTTACCGTCAAGTCATACAAGTGATCGTTTTCAAGTAAGCATTCCCGCGAACCTCACATCTTACAGCAAGATTACCAGTCCAGGCTAAATCCCCCGTAATATAAACTCATAGAGTGATTTTGGGATTACTAGTCCAGGCTAAATCCCTTGTAGTGACAAACACTCTTAATGAGCTCGGATCTGAATTACCAGTCCAGGCTAAATTCAGACCCTAATCGGATTACCTGTCCGGGCTAAATCCATAATGCACACATATTCGTCGAGAGGCTCGATCACTCAAGGAACACCCGTCCAGGCTAGATCCTTTCTATACCGAGATCAACGGATTACCTGTCCGGGCTAAATCCTTTTTTGCAACACATGCAGGATCTCGTATCATGTAAGAATAGTGTATCCATCAGATATATACCAATAAGCATAGCTGATCATGAAATGTACATTCAATTCAACACATTTTCATGTTTATTTGGACATTAGTCCATGAAATAAACATGGTATTGCACATAATTATATTTAGGCATTTGTCACAATATATACTCTTCATATCAACTATATAAATATTCATCACAAAATGTTGACACATCAATTTGAGTTCAAGCATGAACAATAATATCATTGCATTGTCATTGACATATGAACTTACCTCGGTTTCTACTACAACTATTTATTTCGAGTTTGTGTTTAACGTTGTTCAACCTCGTTCTAAGCCCGAATCTTATTTTCCTTGATAATCGAGCTTGGAAGCTTGGAAAACCCTAGCCATGGTTTCTTCATGTCATATTCAGCCAAGGAAGAAGATGGACATGAAATTTTGGCTTTTATTTTATTTTTAATTCATTTTAATTACTAGATTACCAAAATGCTCCTAACTTCATAATATTCTATTTCACCCATTTCATGTCCATTTTTGTCCAAAAAATTATACAATGGTCTAATTACCATTTAAGGACCTCCGATTTAAAATTTCATAACAATTAGACACCTCTAACATGTAGAACTCAACTTTTTCACTTTTTATAATTTAGTCCTTTTGACCAAATTGAGTGCCCAAACGTCGAAATTTTCAAACAAAATTTTCAAGAAATTATTCTGTGAAATCGTAGACCATAAAAATACAATAAAAATAAATTTTCTTAAGTCAGATTTGTGGTCCGGAGACCACTGTTCTGACTAGGCCTTAATTCGGAATGTTACAAGTACAACTACGGTTTTTCTCTAAAATGAGTTTATTTAAGGTCTTCAAAAGTAACAAAAGTTAGCTTAGCCATTTCTGTGGCTAATGTAGCCTTCTCAATCTAGCCATAACGTCTAGGTCGGGTTTGAGAGGTTACATTTAGTGGTATCAGATCCTAGGTTCAAAACATCAGATTGAGTTCTGATTTTAAAAAATGATTTTGCATGTATGCATACAAGAAAAAGGGGAAATTTGGGAAAACAAGCCACAAAGAATTTTGAAAATGATATTCTACAAAGAAAAACAGGTCCGAGACTCCGATGTCGATTGCCATAGAAAAGTTCCTGTTAAATTATAGGTAAATACTTGATGTGTATTACTGTAGACATAGAACTGAAATATTTAGTATTTAATTTTTCTTTGAAATTGTAAGATAGGAAACTGAAAACTAATTGAAGTTAGCTAGTGATTATTTTTTCTAAAACTGTAGATCAAACTTAAGATCATAGGATACATAATGAACAACCGCAGAATGAGAAAAAATGAGGCTTAGTGTTGAGCTACCCAAGTTGAGTCATTTGTTTCTCAAGGAATTGTGCATAATCCTGAGATGAATGACTTTGTGATTACGCCTACTTCTAAAGAAGGAAACCAGGAAGTTGGGGATGATGCAGTGTCTCAGGAAATGTTGGGAGTCTTAGAAAAGGTTTTCAAGATTATGGTAGAAAGATCTAAGATGGAGGAAGAGAGTAAACGCTTAGAGAGCAAGAGAAAGAAAAATAATAAAGTTCCAAAAAGGAAATAGTCTGCTTCTATTGGTCCAAATCCACAACGTCTAAAGAGGGCCAAAGGAGCCAAACCTCAATGAAATGTTGTAGTAGTTATTATTGGAGAAATTGTTAAGTCAACTAGGGTTTCGGTTTGTAGATATTTTGGTAAGCGTCATCTAGTGGAATTTCAGTTAAAATTGAGAATTAGGGTAGAGGAATCTGTTAGTAACGTTTCCATAATTAAATCTACAAGATATATGTTGGAAATTTAAGGAGATGCATTGTTTATAATTGTATTGGAAATCAGATTTATGTACCGAAAGCATGGTGGCTCGGTTTGAAGGAAAGGGGTAACAGATTCTGTGACTAAGAAAATTTCGAAGACTAAATTTCTTTAAGGACGGGAGAATTGTAACATCCTAAAAATCAAGGGTTAGTAGAATCAGATTTGTAAATCGAGAGACTGTGGTCATGCCCTAAATTTTGAGATTATCTATGCGTTTTTAGGAAATAAATGATGTATTGGTTTGTTAGTTAAGTGTCAGTGAAACGTTCCTTAAAACCTAAGTTCAAATCCTTTCTACCGCACCATTTTTATTATTTTGTAAATTTTGCCTCATACCCTAGCATGTGACACGCCTTATTTTTAAAATAAATATTGCAAAATTATTTCAAGAATAAGGAAATTTCCTAGTGGTTAATTGATAAATGGAAAAACATAAAAATTAAATTGAGGTCCCAAGTTCAAATCCTTTCTTATGCAAAATAATTATTTTTTACAAAATCCCTTGTTTTTAACAACTGTTTTGTCCATGCCCTTGTAACCCTAGAAAATAATCATATTTTATTCTATTTTTAGTCACCCTAGCCGTTCCTCGCCTCTTCTCTCTTCCTTGATCTTCAATTATTTTTCCTTTCTCCATTGTTGTCGTTGCCCATAATACCTAGTTTTATCATCATTTTCTTTTTTTTTGTCACAAGATTTTCCATCATCTCCTCCATCATATTGCTTCCATTTTTATCTAATTAAATCAGACCCAAGTATAAAATCTTGAGTCTCCAAGATCGATGCCTATTGTTTCCAAGAAGTGCCATTGCCGCCCCTTTCACCTAGCTTGTGTAAGTTCTTGTTTTCTTTCAATTTCTTGATTAATCTTGTCAATTAAAAACCTAAATTTCCAGATTTTAATTTTTGGGGAATTTTAAAGTTATTTTTCTATATTTTAAATGGATCTCAAAATTGTTCTTAAATCAGCCCCAATTTTGGCCACCATTAGTTGTGGTAGGCGCGCCTAGGTGCAAGAAAGGGGGCTGTTTCTAAATTCTTTCCCATCTATTTCTAAAATTAATTTGAATTCCTGAACCATTCTAATCAGCCTTTAATCACATGTAAATTAGGAATAAAAAACGTTCTTGATCAATTGGTCATTCAGATCTCACAGATCAGGAAGTGTAAGTGCGGTTACATGTAAACTAGCTTGTTGTTTCGACATGGTTGTTGGGTAAAGCTTATGGATTGATTAAATGAAGGATTTAATAAATATTGGCTTCTTATTTTCCAGTATGTAAATGTGTTAGGTTCTAACCCGAATGCACCAAATCAACCGTAATGCCAAAAGACTATCGCGCATATGATTCGTCTCAAAACAGTGTAAGAAATCTAACTAGTTGGGATTCGTAAAATAGTTGTAACTATGTCGATTGATTTGAAACCATAATTAGGTGTCTAGGGGGCTACTTAAGAGGTGAATTAATTGAATTTATATTGATTTTAATTTAGGTTTGTTTTAAGGTTTATTAAGGAAATTAGAAGGTTCGCTAATGTGCTAAGAAAAAGCGTAAAATAAGGTGTGGGTCCTAAACTCAAAAACTTAATTAAAAATGTTAATTTTTGTGATATATTTGATGATTTAGGTTGCTGATTGGATTGGCTTAATAGCCAAATAATCAATTTTGTAGGTGGCTGAGCTAGGTACGTTTCGAGTCCTAAAAGATTGATGCATGTGATTGACGTTGTGATGCATGATTGTATTATTTGGTATGAGATTGGTTGTATATATAGCATGATATTTTGAAATCTGAGTTTATGCATGATATAGTTGCATGGAATATTTGCTATGTTATATTGAAAAGGTTGCTATACATGCACGTTGGAAATTCGTAAAAGTATGTGAAATTGTGTAATGTTGAATGATACCATCTTAATGGTAATTTGAAAGTTGAAATATTGATTCCATTCACGGAAAGTATTTAATTATTGAGGGCATGTTGAACATGTCAATTAAATATGTAAAAGTATTAAATTCGTAAAAGTATGTGAAATTATGTAATGTTGAATGGGATATTTTGTGGTTGACAGAGGAGTTCCATGGAGTATCGGTGACATATTAAGTCCATATTTATTCATAGTCAGTGCACTGTATTTGGAGTATCAAAGGGATTGGAAATTATATCTCAGTATTTGTTATTCGGCAATTTTACTGCATTATTTTTATTCGGTGGTTTTACCCTATTGATCTTTGCTCACATTCATTGGAGTTTGGCAGACGAGTTTTTGGGAACTCGTGGTGTGTAACGGATGGTTTAGGTAGGAACATTTTTTCATGGCATCATGCTCACGACATACTCAAATGTTATTGATTTATGCCATGTATTGTATTGTGTTGTATTGAATGGTATCAAAATTAATGATTGTTACTCGAATGAATGATGACCCATGCTCACACACCATTTGACATCAATTTCATAATGTCTATGTAATGATATGAAACTCCAATGATGGTTTGTGTTCTTCTATTACTGTTAACATGTTTCACTGTATTTGATATTTATGTCTGTTTAAATAATTGTTCGACTCACACTGAGCTTTCATGCTCACCCCCATAATGTTTAACTTTTCAGGTAAACCTTGAAACTAAGACCAGACTCGGTATATGAAGAATTACATTGAACCTTGGACCATTTTTAATAAAGTATTAATTAGTCTCTATTGGTTTTGGTTTGTAAATTTTTAATTATTTCTGGTCTGTAGCTTGGTAACTTTTCATTTGAGGATTTTTGCATGCATTTATTACTCAAGCATAATAACCAGAAATGCATGATATCGGGCTTAAGTAAAATTTGACATTGTTCCTTAATTTTCGCTGCATTGCAAAGGCGTCGTTTTTGAAAAAAAAATCGATAAGGCAACTAGATTTCCAAAATGACTTGAAAAGTGGTTTTTTTTCTGTTGCATTAGTTTAACATCGAGTTTTTATAAAGAAGAGTGACCAGAAAATGGTTTTTTTTTCTAAAATGAATCTTAAGGATAGTTGACCTAATAAATGAATTTTTTAAACTAAAACAAAAGTACAACTACGGTTTTTCTCTAAAATGAGTTTACTTTAGGCCTTCAAAAGTAACGTAAGTTAGCTTAGCCATTTCAATGGCTAATGTAGCCTTTTCAATCTAGCTTAATGTCTAGCCCGAGTTTGGGAGGTTACAAGTTGATTCTCATCCAACCAAACCAGAATTGGAACTTAATTATGTCCAAATCAGCCACTAATGTTTTACTGACTTTTTAGTAGAAACCGCCAACTTATGATTTCTGCCAACTTATGATTTCTTTCAATTTAACCCCTAATTATTCCTAAATTTTCAAATTTAAATAAAATTAGGTGTGACAATTTATTATTTCAGTACTTATATGTTCATATACTATATCGAATAAAAAGGTAAGTTAGAATTCTAAGTACTGCTAAGCTTTCACAAGCTTAACGTGTTATTTTGAATGCATAGGTAAAGATCTTCTTGAATGCATTTTTTGAAGTGCTAATAGAGTAGAATGTACATAGGATTAGAAAAATATGAATTTTTGTTGTAAAATAACTAAGTAGTTTCAAAACTATTTCATATATGCCTAATATCATAATGTAATTTGGGATAATCTTCCTTGGATGGATATACTCATGTGTTATATGAGATTTTTGAATGGTAATTTGATATATTTTGAGTCCTAAAAGTGTTTTATAAATGTTATGAAATCTTTGAAGATAATTTTAATTTAGTTTTAGGAGTTTAAGTTATGTTGTGGACAACCTGTCTTCGACGCAACACGACAAGTTAATGTCATGACATTGGAGTCAATAGAGTAATTTGTTCTTAGTATTAGGACATCAGAAGATTTGCATCGTGACATCAGTCAATGTCGCGAAACCTATTTTTCAGTGTCGTGACATTGACCCTATTTACCTTGTTTTGACCCAAATAAGCCTCGAATGGCCCTTATTTGTAACCAAATTTTAATGAAAGTCTAGAAATGACTTGAATAAATTAAAAAGACTATTTATGTTAAAGAAAAGTCTTGAAATTAATGCTCGAGTTTAGTGTCTAATCTGTTGTAATTTGGTGTAGCAGATTAAACTAGTTTTCACGCTTGAAGAGCTTGAATATAAGCATTTTCATTATGTTTTAGTTAAGTTTGTATAGTTTAGTTTAAATCCAATAAAAAGTGTATTTGGAGGATTTTATTGACCTTAGGGGTAAAATGAGGCCTAAAGGTGAGCTAATGTACTTAATGAGTATGCAAGAGACCATCAGAGGGCGTACAAACTCAATACTAATCACTGTGTTGCAACATGGGAAATTCGTTGTCGCAACATAGAAACAGAATGCAAGAATCTCGAGACTACCTTTGGTGTTGTGACACAGCCATTGGATGTCGCGACACACCCTTGAAGCTACCCTGAACCTGAGCATACTATTTTCGGTGTCATAACACAGGCACTAGGGTTTAACGACATCGATCCTGTACGAGAAACACCTATGAGCCAGGGGTGTTTCAGTTCGCATAATCAAAAGTTAAATACTAGAGCATTATCTAACTTTGGGTTGAGGGCGATGACAACCTTAAATCTATAAATAGGCTCTTAAATACTTGTTAAAGGACAACTTTTCATACTATTGGTTTCCTTTATAAAATTTAGTTTTATGTTTATTTTTCTTTCTCTTAGGGTTTAGACTTCTTTTCAGTTCTTTTCATTCATGTTCTTCAGAGAACTTGATTTGTAGAAGCAATCTAACGTTTAAGGATTTCAGCACTTCATATATCAAATAGAAATAGGATTCTGTAAACTCTACTCTTGTTTTACTCTTTATGTATATATCCAGTATCAAGTTTATGATGTTTATTGATTCTATGAGGAACTAATCCTCTTATTGAGGATTAGCAAGTGAAGGTATGATCGATTAACTATTTTATAGGGTTACTCAACGGACCAGCTGGTTGAGAGAGAAAGAACCTAAACCCTAGGCCTGAAAACCCTAGGAAGTCAATAAGGTAGAAATTAACCCAAAATTGGTATGGCCTATCTGTGAACACCTTCACCCCAAGCCGATTTGGATTGTGAGGTCTGAAGGTAAGTAGTTATTGTCGACTCATTATTTTAATGGAAGATCAAAAAATCCTGCTGGGATAGCGACTAGTTGATTGACGAGGAACCCGAAGTGACAGTTGATGAGGATTATTGAAGTGAGCTAATCACCCATGCTTACGTTTAATTCAGTTTATAATCTAGTTTTCTGAAGACTCCTTTTATTTATGTTATTTTAGTTCTTTAATTATTAAAACCAAAAACCCTTTTATTTATGTTTATTTGTAATATAGTTTATTTAAAATACTAATTAGATCTATTGATGTTTAGGTTAGAATTAATTTAGTACTAGCCTCATTTGGGTACGATCCTCGAAATACTTACGAAGTGTTTCGTTGTAAACAAACTATATTACAACTTGATGCAAGTCTCAAGGCCCAATTTCAGACCCATAGATGTGATGGGCTCGCATTACCTTAAAGCCCAATAATGAGGTCGAAGGCCAAGAAAATCCAAGCAAGATTGAACAGGACCATCCAAGACTTTGTTACCAAGGCCTTAGATGTGTACACAACCGAAAAAGAAAATCAAGATTCACTTTCTTGTTTTCAAGAAAATTAAGAAACTGAATCTTGGTCTAATTTTGCTATTTCAGACAACTTCACGAATCAAGAAAATCAAGATTTGAAATCTTGGAAATCTTGGTCCAAGAAATCAAATCTTATAACCAAGGCACATTGGATTTCAAATACAAGCTTGAAGGAGCCAATTTTGAGAGCAAATAGATCATAAGACCAAGTTCTTGAAAAAATGGCCCATTAAGATGTCTACAAGCCCATCATGAAGTTTGAAAAGTAATTTAATTGAATATCAGGCCAAATTATCAAAATGGCCCAAATTGTAAAATATTTAAACTATAAGTCCAATTTTATTTGAATAGGTGGATCATCATGTAAGAATTCAGTCCAAGGAGCCCATTTAATTCATTTGGTTGAATTCCCATTAAAAGTCCACACTTCAAATTATTTTGTTTTTTTTTTATTTGATGAGATGTCATGTTAGTTACTCTATTAGGGTTAGGAAAACTTATTTTGGGGGCCTATAAGTAGCATGGACGTTCACCCTTATACATATACAATTGATTTATGTTTTTTTAAGTTAATAATAATTCTTTTTGAGTTTTTCTTCAAGAATTGCTCTTGAGTTTCTTTTAGAACTTGCTTTTAAAAATCTTTCAGGTTTTGGGAATCATCTTCAAGCTTTTTCTTGCCAAGATCTCTTTCTTAGAGGGGAATTAGAGCCATTGAAAGGAGTTGTGGATTCTTAATGTTTCCAAGGCTTCTTAGGACGTCATCTTCTCTTTTTTATCCTTAATTTATTGTTTATTGCTTATTTAAGTTAGTTCTTGCTATGTTGGCTTGCTGATTTTATTTATTTTCATTCTAGGTTAAAGTCATCTTGTTCCATCAAGACACACATCAAAATTAGAAGTTGTAACCTTTTCTTGTTGTTTTAAACATTCTTGCACAAAATAGTTTGCTTTTGTCTTTAAAATCACTTCTAACAAATCTATTTGTGTTTTGTTTTTTCCAAATCTAGTTGGGGCATTTTCTTGAGGTCCAAGGACAATTTCTTTCCATCCAAGAAACCCTAATTCATTTTCTTTTGGACTCTTTACCAGTCGGTTCATCTTTCTTTTGATTTATTTTTGTTTGACTCTTTTTTGTGACAACTAATTTGTTTTTGTTGTTTCTTGTTTTAGTTTATGTTCATCTAGAGATTTAGGATAAATCCGCGACTTTGACAAATTTTACGATCCTCTTCCGCTTCATCTGTCTCATTCTTTATCACAACCTGACCCCTATACTTGTGGACACCGCCTCAAATTCCATATATTTGGTAGCAGTATTCACACTCTGGACGTTAGTAAGTCCGAAGGCGATCAAGTTGTTGGCGCATTGTCGGGGAGGCAACATTACTAAATTAGTTTTAATCTTTGCATTCAATAGAATAATTAGGAAATTTTTGAATTATAGATACGATTCGTATTTTTACCTTTACTAATTTAGCTTAATAACTTATTTCCTTTTCTTTTTCAATTTTAGCATATGCCTTAGAGGAAATGAACATTTTTTTAGTCGATCACTAATTCATAGAGATTAAGGCAGCAAAGATCTCTTGGTTACCGATGAAATTGACTACATGTAGTCTAACAATGAGATCATCTTTGATGATGAAATATACAAGGAAGGAGCATATGAATAATAGGAAATTATGGAGAATCAAGAATTACTCATGGTCGAGATAAGTCAACGTGGAAACGAAGCCTCAATGCACCAGTGGAATAATGACCAAGGTACTGATATAGTCGAACAACCACATGAGTTCACTGGTAACTTGTGTGAGGTACTTGGAGAAGATCATGATATGCCCGAACATTCAGGCAAGCCTTCCTATGATTCGTGTGAGATGCCTTCACATGAAACGACCAGAACGAACAACTCTAAGGTATATGTTAGACATGATGGCACAAATGATTAAAATGATGCAAGAAATATCCGTAGCACGGCCTCTAAAGAAAGAGGACATGTCTGATGCTTATAACTCGGATCATAAGAACCATGGTATTATCGATGACCATGATAAGATTTATGGTGAGATTCAATCGAAGCTTGTAACTGAAGGTCATGTGGATGAGTTGAACATAGTTGAAACGGTCTCTGATCCAATTGACATAGCAGCGGAACTAATCGTAAATGTAGAAGTGAAAAACAAACTAACCACTAACATAGAGCCTAAACTGATATTAAATGAAAGTGTAGAAGAGCCAATACACTTTCTAGCCATAACAGAGAAGGTGCCAACCGATAAGGTCAAGGAGTTTGATTCATTCTCATTTGACAATGAAAGCAAGGCTCGAGTAACCAAAGCCTCATGCAATAGGAAGAGGAGGAAGCTCGAATCAATAATACCCTAAAAAATAATTTGGGGTTGGCTCGGATTTGGTACTAATGAATATCCTTAAACTCTCTTAATCGACTTGGTGGCTAAGAGTTGTTTACCCATACAACCCACCTGAGTTTGAACCTTTAGATGAGTAATGGTAGCCATTTATTTGAGCAGCTCTCTTTAGATGTAAGTGTGCATGCATGGAGACATGCAATCAAATGTTGAGCCAATTGTTTTTTATTAAAAGCTTCAAATGAACCAATAAATTACAGGCCAAAATTCTCTTTCTACATTATATTTTCATGATTCTCAAATCTTATAATATCAAATCTTGTATGTTAATACGAAAGAATCCAAAATGGGTGAACATTATCTTTGGCCTAACCATTATAGGATGGAAGTTCTCCTTGAGGTACATTCACCTCCCTTTTATATCCTTCTATCAAAAAACCACAGACAACAGGCAACGCAAAAAGGAAACTAGACAATGGACAGCCTTAGCATCTAAAGCTTTTATTAGCTTGTGTTAACCATAATTTTTTGTTTCTTGGAAATGTAAAAAAAAAAAAAAACAATAGTCACAAGTTTACAACTAATTCCATCATGGTCATGTCACATACGATAAGGTAGCAGTATACTGTTTTATGCTGTGGATTATGATTTGAGTATATTTTTTTTAGTTACAGCCACATGGCTATCCACGTGCCGTGGTGTTGCTTCGGGATCACCAAAATTAATTTTCATTTCACGTGATTCCATATCGCTTCCACCAATGGCCAAAGCTCTTCTCTGTTTTTCTATGATCTGTTTTGCTCATCAATCCCCACCACTGTGTCTTTATTTCTCTAATTACCTTTTGATTTTACCAGCTGCTTACGGAATAAAGCTGGTTTAAAAAGCTCTCAAAATCTCTTTGCCAAAAACATATCCAATCAAACATTAAAAATGCATTAATTAACCTATATTTATTTTTATATTGATATTGTACTGCAACACTAACAAAAATATAAAACATATATAAACAGCATTTAAATTTATTTGTTTGGATATTTTAGACATAGTTTTTTAATTTATGAAAAAATAAAATTTTGAAATAATATAGGATAATTATTAAAAAATTATTAAAGCTTTATGTGTACATATGGATCACAATTCAAATTCTATGTGTGTAATTTCACCAAATCAAAATTCATATATTAAATTGCACATTTAAAATAAATTTTATCTATAAATTTAGTATTTATCCCTTTTATAATTCAAGAAATAATGTATTACATGAAATTGAACAGAATAAATGTTGAAATATTCAAATGAACACGAGCATTCATTTGTTCAAGTTTATTATGGACTTAATATTTTAATAATTTTATAGTTTTATTTTTATTTTTTGTTGATAAAGCAGGGCTCTATGTTGATATGGATAATCACATTAACATAATAATAATTAAAAATACTTTTAACACCAATAATCAGCAACGAAAAGGTTTAATTAATACATTTTTATGTTTTTGGAAAGATTAACTTTCTTTTTTGAAAAATTTAGGGTGCCTAAAAATAGAAAATCCAATGGTGTCAAGGTTTGGTTTTTCTTTAGTCCAGCTAGGTATAAAATTCTCAGCAATAGAGATAAATAAGTGGTTAGGTGCAGTAAATAATCAAAAATAAGTTTTTGTAATTAAACATTTGATAGTGTTAGAAATTGGTATTGGAATTAAAAATTTCACCGCCCCAATTCTTTTATCCTGAAAGTGTTACGTATACTGACGGCATGCCATGTGCATGAGGTAAATGATGAAACAAATTCTTAAGGTTAAGGAAAAAAAATCATGTCTGAATCCCTGATCTAATGTAGGGTTATACAGAATATAAAAAGGAAATTGTAGGATTATACTTTTGTCATCGCTTCTAAGTTAATAAAGAAATTACTGACAATTATATTTCTTAATTTTGAAAACCTTTCACTTATTTAATCAATTACCACAAAATATTAGAGAGAAATAGAGTGTTACTCACAATTGAATTGAGAGAGATAAAAAGATGAATGGAGAAAATAGGAAGAAAACCCATTTCTTAGTTTAAGTGCAATGTACGGGTTTGTACTTTCCAAATGAGAAAGGAAATGGCAGTTGTGGGTAGTAGTAATTAGGTTAAAAATCTGCTCTCACTCACAGAGAATGGTGGGTATAATAAAACTAAAATCTCTCCCAACGTGAACATGAAGCAAAACTTTTTTATATTTATATAAAAAAATTATTTCTTTTGAAAAAAGTGGTCCCTTCCAGCTATCTTTGCAGTGCCTGCCGGCCGACCTCCATGCATCTGTTTGCTCGCTTCTGAAACATGAAGCAAGCTATTTAGTATTTACTAACGAACCACTCCCTTCAAATATGCATTGTTTTAATGTAAATTGGAAACTGTAAACAAGATAATTATATATCAACTTGTAACATTTCATTTTAATTAAGAGGAGTGGCAGAAGAACCACTAATGTTGAAAGGAGCATGTGTGGATGAGTAAATTATGTTTTGTATAAACCTAAATCATAATGCTGGATGATTATAACATAACTAGCTTTACCCTCTTCCCATTTCTACGTTTGTGTTAATTCACCATTGCATATACCTATATTTACTATTCAAAGTTCACAAATAATACCAATTCTTAAAAACAATAATAATATCATGATAATTTTTATAAAAAAATATATATATCTACTCTTTTAAAAATCTCCATTCACCTAAAATACTACCTACTTATAGGGGCGAAGCCAGAAAATTTTCTTAGGGGGGCCGGATGAAATTTTAATTTTTTATAGTTTATATTTTTATAATTTGTAAAGGATTAAATTAAATTTTTATAATTTTAGGGGGGCCAAAGTGCAATTTTACCTTTACTAATTTAAAATTTTTTAAAAATTTCAATGACCTAAAATGAAAATTTCTATTTTAGGGGGGGCCGAGGCCCATGCCAGCCCTCCTGGCTACGCCCCTGCCTACTTATAAATCTATATACTATTATTTAAAATCAAAATTCGGTTGGTGTCACAAGTCACCCATGCCCCAACTCGGTTAGAAAAATTATTAAAATATCACTTCGTATTTTAAATGAGTTATTAGTTTTTTTTTTAATTTTTTAAAAAATTAAAATTATTGATATGGTAGAATTTGAACCGTACATCAATTACATTAATAAAATCTTAAATTCACAACTCAACCAAATCTTTATTTCAAAACTTTTTATACATTTTAATTTTGTTATGAATACTTTATTATTATTGCATGTTGCATAGGTATGTTATTATTATTAATTTCAAGTATTACATTTCATTATTTAATATATCTTACTTTTAAAAGCATATGTATTCTAAATATGATATATTCACATGCATACGCGTATGATAAAAGTTCTAGTTTTAATTCAATTAACTTAACATTTAAAAAATACTATCCATTCTATTATTTATTTTTAAATTTTTATTTTATTTTATTTTTTCACAATAAATTTCAATTTATATATAATTGCTTTCATAAAAGAAAGTTATATAAAGACAAATACACATTTTATAATATATATACCATTAGCATTTTTATTGTTGCAAGAACCTAAAGGTTAAGAGTAGAAAATTCAGAAACCTTTACAATTTGAACTGACGAAAATTTTGGCCTATGTGATTTGCACCGACTCATTTTGCGCAACTTTCGTCGCTCTAACTAAAACATTGTGCACCCATTAGTATATGAATAATGTTAACTATATATAAAAATATTATTTTTTTAATCATATATAACAATAAATAATAAAAAGTCAGAGCTTTAACAATTAAAATTTATCAATTTCAAACTTTAAAGATTGAACTTCAACCAATGTGAAGTTATAAACTTTAAAATTTAAAGTATCACAATTAATCAATAATATCTTATATAAGAATGGAAAGAAAAAAAAAAAACAGGCGAAATCCCTAAATGCTTGTGTAAGTTTTTATGGAGCTTTCATCTAATATAGTTAGTATATAAGATGATTTTGTTGCGAATAATTTCGTTGTTTAAGGTATACGATGATTTTTGGTTTAATGAATGAGGAATTTTTATTTATGAAATATATTATTTGAATATTTTATATAATGAATAAATATTTATATTTAAAATTTATTTATTTAATATCTTTATATACATCAATTAAATATTTTAAAAAATATATTAGATAAAATTTAAAATTATATACCCATAACAATTTCAATAAAAATACATTACAACCATTGGTGCCATACTAACAATAATTACATATTTTATATGTAAATATAATGACAACCACATCCATGTTTTTGTTCCTATTTACTACCACGATTAATTTAATATTTACTATAGTATAGTATATTATAAACTATACACAAACACATGCATGCATGAGGGATTAATCCATTTACTGTATGACTCTTTTATCTATTTTATATATTAAATTATAGATCCCAATTTTTTTTAAAAAGAAAAAAAGGAAATTGTAGTCATCTTGCACGTTCCTCTGCCCCCTCTTCCCATCCATATATCACTCACCTCTGCCTCTCTCCTTTCTCTGGCTCGTTCTTTTGAGGGAAAGAGAGCTGAGAGATCAGCTTTTTGGGGGGTGTATAAAAAGATGGATATCTATGGGATTTCAACTTCGGAACAATTAGATGTTGATGATCTTTTGGATTTGTCCAACGATGAGTTTTTTCCCTCTGCTTCGGCCGCCACCAGCCATGATCAGTTCCCTCCTTCTGAGACCCCTTTCAGCGACGCTTCCGCCGCTTCCTCCTCCTCTGCCGCCCTCACTCCCTCTTTCTCCTTAGACTTTAACCACGATATTTGCCTTCCCGTAATAACGAATTCCATGTTCGTTTTCTTACTTTATATTTATTTTTACTAGCATGCACGAATACATTTATTGTTGTGGTTTTTGTTTGCAGAGTGATGACGTGGCTGAGCTGGAGTGGTTGTCGCAGTTCGTTGAAGATTCCTTCACCGACTTCCCCTCATACTCGCTCCCCGGAATCCTTAACCCTAGAAATGATAACTCGTCGTTTTCAAGCAAAGCTCGGAGCAAGCGTTCCAGAGCGGTAACAACATTGAACGGCACAAACTGGACGACGACGACTTCTGGAGCTGCAGGTACCTTAACGGGAAAAACAAAGACGAAAAGGGAAATCCAACGTCAAGCATCCCCGGCGACGGTAGAAGGGATGAGGCGATGCTCACACTGCGCGTCGGAGAAGACCCCACAGTGGCGGACGGGGCCATTAGGACCGAAGACATTGTGCAACGCGTGTGGGGTCCGGTATAAATCGGGTCGGCTAGTGCCCGAATACAGACCCGCAGCGAGTCCGACATTTGTGTTGACTCAACACTCGAACTCCCACCGGAAGGTGTTGGAGCTGCGGCGGCAGAAGGAGGAGCAGTCGACGAGACGGCAGCAAGAGCAAGTGTGTCGTCAGCCGCACCGACAACAGGTGTGCTGAGGTGTAAAAGTGAGGGTAATCACGTTGAATAGGGGTGCTGTTGTTTGGAGCCCTTTGAATCAGTGTGTTTCACTTTCACCATCAAACGTCCGTTTTTTGGCGTTTCTGTTTAGTTTAATCTTTAGGAATTTTATTTTTAATAAAACAAGAAAAAAGAAAAAGTCATTAAATATTTGGGTTTCAGTTCAGCTGCCCTACCATTCATTGCTTTTATGAGCGTGACTTTCCACGTGACGCACCGCAACGCAGTGGCAGCTGATAACGGACCGCACACAAAAATAATGGCGTTTTCCCTTTCACGTGTAACTTTTTAGATAATGAAATTAAAATGTATAACTTTTTCTTTAGGAATGAATAAAATTAAGTTTTAAAAATATGAGATTAAAAAACTAATAGTATATAAAGCATAGTTTTGGAAGACAAATACTGGGAAGCTAATGATATGCTTCACCCACTCCAATCTTACAACTTTTTTTTTTTTCAAAATCAAAATTAGAGACAAGTTGTTGTTGAGTTATTATTGCTCCGTTTCAATATATTTACTAAAATCTTTTATTTTTATATTTTCGAATTATTATTTTTTGTTATAAAATTAATGATTCATTTGGTTATTAGTCTAATAATATGACACAAAATATTATTTATATATGTGTATTACAAATTACAATAGGGCAAATTAGTGAAAATTGCCACTTTCAATAAAGAAACTAGCTTATGAAAAACGCTTTTAAAAAAAAAGAGCATTTTCTTTTAACAATTTTGCTTTTTAATTTGTTGGTTAAATGCTTGTATTTTCTACTGTTGGGTCTCATCTCATGTTTATTTGGTTTATTTTTTCTAATGAATGATTCAAGCTCTCTTTTCTTTTCTTTTTTATTAATAAGCAAGTTATTTTCGAGTTTTTAATTATTTTATTTTATTTTTTAATTAATAACTTCTTTATTTATATGGAAAAATAATAAATATGTAATTATATAATCAAAATAATTTTTACATATATTATGTTAAATATATATTTTTAAAATATTAACTAATTTTTTTATATAATTTTTTAAATATGATTTTTATATGTCAAATATTTATTTTTTACATACATTGAGAGTATTTTAAATTTTAATTTTATAAAAATATATATTTTAAATATCACTATTTTTTACCTACATTGTGGTATGATAAATCTAGTATATAAAATTAATTAATTATTTTAGATATAATTGTTTTTAGTAAATATATTTTTTATATGTAAAATATTTAGTTTTTCCATTCATATTACGGGTGTGGTAAATTTTAGTATTATATATTTTTGTATGTGTATTTTAAATAATTATTTGAAATATTTTACATATAAAAATAATGTTTAATTTATAAAAATATGTCGCTTTTTTATAAAATTTAAGAATTTAGGCACTTTTTTTTATATTTATGAGAATAGGTTGTTTTTGAAGAGGGAAAATGAAAACGCATCTTACAGGACGCTTTTTCAAGCAATGGTAACATTCCCCCATCACAATTTCAACGGTTACATCCCTCAACAGCCATATTTTTCCTATATAAACCCCTCTAAACTTCATTTTTTTTCCCATTCAAACCTATTCTCTCAATAATTTCGTTTTAAATCTTTCTCTCAATCCTATTTTGTTCAATTTTATTGTACTCATTATAATTTGTAAAATGACAAATTAACTTATTCATTTGGATAACAAGCACATCTTTGATGTTCAATTACAAATAGTAAGAAATTATTACTAAATTATTTAATTTTAATTAGTTAATTATTATGTTATTAACATTCTTATTTTATATATTTTTTATATTTATATACTTAGGCCGAAGATTGGATTTTGGAAACATACATACACAATTTAAGTGTAAGTGCACCGGTTATCATTCATGGACACTTGCAAGATGTGGGATTCTTGTACGTGGCTCACATGCTTGGGGGGACTAAATTGGATCCCCTACTTATCAATGCTTTGGTGGAGAGATGGAGAACTGAGACACACACATTTTATCTTCCCTGCAGTGAGTGTACAATTACACTCGAGCACGTTTGTAACAATCTGTTTTACAGTGGTGCTGAAAATAGTGATTTCGGAACCACAATTTTGACGAGTGAGTCTATGAATATTATTATTTAATAATTACGAGTCAAGTATTATGATATAGTGAATTTTTATTTGATAATTTTATTTAATTGGATAATAAGTACAAGTGGTTCGATCCTAAAGTCAAGTGATTTTAAAAAATGAGGTATCGAGACTTTATTTCTAAAAATCCAGCCCATAAATATTTTTATTAAATATTTATGAAGTCATTATATAGGTGTATTTAATTTTGGTCCGATAATTTTGACGTTTGGCTAGTTAATTAAGGAAAAATGACTAAATCATAAAAGTTATAAAAGTTTATCATTATTGATTTTATCTAGCTAAAATGCATAATTAATATTTGTTTAAGTTCAAAAGTGGCAATTTATCAACCTTTTGAATTTGGGTGGACGGTTATTTCTTAAATTATATGTTATTTTAATGTTAAATTAAATTAATTGGTTAAGTAAAATAATATAAAACATTAAACAAAAGGGGTAAAGACATGATAATCTTTCTTTTTCCCCTTCACCAACGATTCTTCATGGAAGACTAAACCAAGCTTTCGGCTAAGCTCGTTCTTCAAATTTGGTAAGTGGATTTTAATCAATTTCTTGTAATTTTTTATATTTTTGAGATCGTTGCAATTAGATCTGGTTAACTTATATCTTTGATTTCAAAACTGTTAAAGATTTTAAAATTTTTCATTGGTGAATCTTATATGGTTTTTTTTTTAGAAAATGGTAGATTTAGAAGCTATGTAATGTTTAAGGGTTATTTGATAAAGTAAATTTTTTTAATTTTGCATTTAGGGGCTAAATTATGAATATGTCAAAAGTGACTTTAAATTTTTGTAAAATTGGATTTTTGAGGGCTAGAGAAGGAAATAATTTAAATTGGAATGAAAAACAAAGCTCAATTGTGAAAGTTATATTTGTTTCGGTTTTAAGGACTAAATTAAATAAAATGTAAAAGTTTAGGAAAATTATGTAAAATGAAATTAAAAGATTATAAACATGAATTTGAGTATTATTATGAGATTGGTAATGATATTTTGAATCTTAAATATTATTTAGATCAAGTCGTTGATTTAGGTGAAAATGGGAAAATTGTCAAATAGTCCATGTTAGCTAAAACAATACCGTTTTGTCAGGTAAGTTTATACAGTATATATAAGTTTAATTTTTTGTTGAATTATAATTTAAATGTGTAATTGTGTTTATTGAAAGCTTGAATTTGGTTATGAACTAGTATACAAATTTAGAATAGAATCTAATTGAAATAGATTATGGCGAAATGATATGATTTGAGATTAAATCTCAATGATTTTAGTAAAAGTCTCGTATACAAGGTTATGATTTTTGTGCAGGTTCTGAGCTCCTGCACGTGTTGCGGACTTGAGAATACAGGAATAGGTTCTGAGCTCCTGCATGTGTTGCAGACTCAAGAATACAGGTTTAGGTTCTGAGCTCCTACATATGTTGTAAACTCGAGAATACAATAATATTAAGCCAAGGCCAGGCAAATGATTCATATAGGTTCAACCCTAACGGGTGACTAGGCACTATTACTTTCACCTGTTTATAGAATTCTTTTACGAAGCTTCATCGAGTAATATTATGAATAAAAAGGTGATTTTATATCATTGATTGTTGGCTAAGTTATACATATGATTTGAATATAACGTATCATTTGGTTTGAAATGAAAATGTGAACCTTTGAGGTATACATGTGATTGATTTCAAAATCTTATAAGTTAATGTTGTTGTTGGAATCTTGATAGATATATTTGTATTATATAGTGGATGTTTATGGTAAGAGTATATGTTGCAAATAGAATGGTGCTAGTGAGTAAGGTGATAAATTAGAAAATGAATTCATTATATATATTGGGTTGAGTTTGGAAATTTACCGTTTGAAGCTATATATATATGTGTGTGTGTGTGTGTGTGTGTGTGTGTGTGTGTGTCAATTTGGCTTAAAGCCTTATGTATTTGATGTTATTTTGAATGTCATGATAGGTAAGATTGTTTCACATTGAATCATGTTTTTCATAAGTGGTTAAGGTAAATTAAATGTTTATATACTATGATCTTACTAAGTATTTTAAATCCTTACCCATTTTACTACTTTTCTATAGATTCTAGACATTCAGAACGTGTCAATTGGATTAGTGAGAAACATTCACCTTTCGTCTCCTGATTCTGTAGACATTTGATGTTTTGAGCTTGGTTATTTGTGGCATGTACTTAAGAGGGTTAAATTTTTAAATGTAAAGTTTGTGTTTGTGTTTTGGCATGGTTGAGTTTAGATGTATATAAATATATTAATATATGCATATGATTTAGATGGTGGCATGAAATGGCAAAGTTTGATTGATGTTATGCATAGGAATTAGTAAGTGCTAGTGTTTTTGGCATTGTTGAGTTTGAATATATAAGCATGTGCAAATGGTAGCTTAAGTAAATGCTAAAGGGTATTGAAAAATATGAAAGGCAACCTCAAATTATGATATGTATGTAACCTAGCTTGTGCTATAAAATGGTTGATTGTTTTGGGTATGAAATGGTTAAAAGCTTTAGTATGAATTGTATTTTATTTGAGTTTATTGAATTGTAGTGCCAATTAGGTCATATTGGTTGTATATTTAAATGATTATGTGAATTGGTGTTTCGACTTGAAATGTATTAGTTTTGGGGTTGATTTGAATGACATAAATTGGCATTATAGGTCACTTCACTTGGATGGTATAAAACTTGCACATATAGGCCAATTATGTTGCACACAGGCTACCACACAATCTTATGTCACACATGGTTGGATGACACGATCGTGTGTTTAACACGTTCAGGGTAGCTTTTGGTTCACACGATCACAGTGAGTTACACAGCTTGGCGACACGGCTGTGTGACCTTGAATTACACGACATCATTCTGTTACTTGGGTTGGGGACACGACTGTGTGATAGCACCACACGACCATGTGACCCCTGTTTTAACTTTTTATTGATGGTCGTAAAACTAACAAAAAATTTGACTAAGGAAAGCGCACCTATCTAACAGTAGTATAGTTATGGTGAGACCAGAAATATCGTATCCACGAGGACTAAAAGTACTAATAATTACTATCTTTTTATTATCTAGCCTAACAATTAAGAGAATTTTTAATCTAAAATTAATTATCTAATTAGCTAAGATTGCGACAGAGATTAAAGTTGGAAAATACTTTTGAAAAACTGATGGAAAAGACAATACCCGAGGAAGAATTCACCTAGACTTCACTTATTACCTTTGAGTTAGATGATTTATTCACTTGACTTAATCCGTAGGAATCCCTAATTTATGTTAATATCTCTCTCGAGACAAAAAACAACTGACTCTAGGTTGATTAATCGAAATCTCTTTCTAATTAAAACCCCTATTATTGCATTAACTCAATCTATGGATTCCCTTATTAGATTTGACTCTAACCCGGCAGATTTATGTTGTCCTATCTCTAGGATTGCATGCAACTCCGCTTAATTATGGGCGATATACTCTTTAACAAGGAATTTCCCTCTTCTGAATAAGCACATCAAAAACCTGAATTAATATCCTAGAATATTAAAGCAAGGGTTAAATTCACAATTAAGAATAAGAACAAGTATTTATCATATAATTCAAATAGTAATTAGATTCGTCTTAGGTTTCATCTCCCTTAGATATTTAGGGAATTTAGTTTATAACAATAGAGGGAAACATCTCAAAATTGGGAAAAGAACAAAACATAAAGAAACCCAAAAACTTCAGTAGAAATTGAATAGAGATCTTCAGTCTTGAAGGAGATCCTACTTCAGGGATGATTCCGATGGCTAACCTTGAGTGTTTTCCGCGTTCTACTCTCCGTGTCCCCTCAATCGTCTTCTAGGATGTTTATATAGACTTTATAATACCTTAAAACCCTCAAAATTAGCCTTTTCTTAGTAGAATTAGACTTGGGCTCGACAGGGACACGGCCGTGTGCCACGCCCGTGTAAAGGTGCTCAAGCCGTGTGTAATTCTGACTTGGTTTAGTGTCAACACGACCATGACACACGGGCGTGTGGTCTACCCGTGTGTCATACACGGGCGTGTGGTTTACCCGTATGGAGGTGCCTAGGCCGTGTGAAACACTAATTAGGCCCATTTTGTCCGTTTTTGGCCCGTTTCTCGCTCTTTTCGCCTTCTTATGCTTTCCTGAATATAAAACATGAAATTAAAGGATTAAGAGCATCAAATTCACTAAATTTTATGATAAATCATCCAAAAAATATGCCAAGAATAGGATAAAAATATGTATATATTATGGTTTATCAAATATCCCCACACTTAAGCATCTGCTTGTCCTCAAGCAAAATCCTCAACTCACAATTAAAATAAATTCTTCTCAATTTATAATTCTCATCAATAATGTTCGAAATAATCCACAAGTAATCATATGTTAAGAGCTTAACTAAAAGATCATTAGAGTTTCAAACAATCCAAATTGAGCATTTCAATCATAAAATCATAGGTATCCCCCTTTATCTAAGTAATCACCTTTAATTCCAAATTGAAAAGGTTGACATCCTCACTAATGATTTACTCAAATCACTCAAAGTGTTTAAGCTTCAATAATTAAGCACTCAATAGTCAAACATGAAAAGTTATTACCATAAGCTTGCATGAAAATCAAATCTCTACCCCTATAAATGAGATGAAACACAAATCAAAAGGTCTTTAATCGGGTTGTAATAGGGCTTGGGTTAAAGGTGTGGATAAAGGCTGAAAAAAGAGGTTAGAATCGAGATTAATTTAAATAAATTACCAAACTTCGAAAAAAATAAATCTAATCACTGAATTACAAACAAGTGCCAGAATTAACACTAACCAAAACTAATAAAGTGAGCTTTTCTCTTAATATAATGGCTTTAACTTATCCAAGCTCTTTAGAACAATATGTAATTGAATAAATATATGTTTTTATTTTTTTTTAAGAATAAGAGCAAGTATGGAAAGCACATAACGAAAAATAATTCAGAAATTGGAATGAATGAACATAATTAGATAACTAATCAAATTAAATCTCGATAAAAAAAGAGTCAATAAAAAGGGAGAAATCCTTAACGAATCAAAAAGGGTCAGGTTGTGAGTTAATATTAAAGGAAAAATCAAGAAATAATAGTTAAGGCCCAAAGGGGTTCACTAGGGGTCAATTATGTAGGTAGGCTTTTTATGGAGTAAATGGGTTAAAACCTAAGTGCCTTTATCATTTTCGTATATCATCAAAGGTGTGGTCTTGACATGCATAATCGAAGCAAGTTCTAGAATAACAAATCAATGTTGACAAACTCATAACCAATAAAATCAGTGAGCAAGAAAGATATATGCTCTAAAAGGCTCAAGATCTCACGAAAATTATGGGTATTTGATGTCAATCCTGTGAATTCAAAACTTCAAGATAATACCTCAATTTAGGGAAACAACTTAGCAATTTTACTTCTCAAAAGTCAACTTATCATGCTTGATCCTCTAATGTCTTAAATTTTAAACAATCAATGCACAGTTACCTATGATTAAATTCAAAACATATCAATAAAAATCATAAATCAATCAAAATTTACTCTAATAAGGATATGAGAAAATTATTTGAGAACAAGATAAAAATTTAGGGATTTTCTGATAACCACATAAATAACCTCCCCACACTTAAGATGTATATTGTCCTCAATGTACAAAGATATATAATAGCAACCTAAGCATAATATCAGAAAAGAGGGAGAGAAGCGAAACTGCCCTGAATTTGGATGTAATCCTTGGAAGAGAGAAAGCTAGAATTGTATGGTGAGATGTGTCGTATATTCACCGACCACAAGAGTCTAAAGTATCTAATGACTCGGAAAGAATTGAACCTGAGGCAAAGGAGATGGTTAGAGCTGATTAAAGATTATGAACTAATCATTAATTACCATTCGGGAAAGGCGAATGTAGTCGCCGACGCCTTGAGTAGGAAGTCGCTATTTGCTTTGAGAGCCATGAACGCTCAGTTAACTATATATAATGATGGTTCGATCCTAGCAAAGTTGAGGGCCAGACCGATTTTTCTTCATGAAATCTGTGAAGCTTAGAAAGGTGATGAGAAATTGCAAGCCAAGAGAACTCAGTGTGAGTTAGAGATTGAATCAGATTTTCGTATTAGTACCGATGGTTGTATAATGTTCAAAGACAGAATTTGTGTACCCAAGAACGATGAGCTAATTCAGAAAATTCTGAGGGAGGCACATGGTGGTTGTTTGTCCATCCACCCGGGTAGTGTAAAAATGTACAACAACCTTAAGAAAATGTATTGGTGGTCGAGTATGAAAAGAAACATCTCAGAATTCGTATCGAAATGCTTGATATGTCAACAGGTCAAGGCTAAACACCAAGTACCTTTGGGTTTGTTACAGGCTATGTTGGTTCCCGAATGGAAATGGGACAGGATTACCATGGACTTCATGACCAGATTACCGTTGACCCCGAAGAAGAAACACGCTATTTGGGTTATAGTTGATAGGCTCACAAAGTCGGGACACTTCATCCCAGTGCGAACCGATTACTCTCTGGACAAGTTGGCTGACTTGTACATATCCGAGATCGTAAGGTTACATGGAGTACCGTTATCGATCATTTCAGATAGAGACCTAAGATTCACTTCAAGATTTTGGAAGAAGCTACAGGAAGCTTTGGGTACTAACTTGAATTTTAGTAAGGCATTCCACCCTCAAACGGATGGTCAATCTGAGCGGACGATTCAAACTCTTGAGGACATGTTACGATGTTGTGTCCTTGAATTTCAAGGTAGTTGGGAAAAATATTTATCATTAGTGGAACTCGCCTACAACAACAGCTTTCAGACAAGTTTACAGATGGCTCCGTATGAAGCATTGTATGGCTGGAAGTGTCGAACTCCATTGTATTGGATGGAACTTAAGGAAAACCAGATTCACAAGGTGGATTTAATCAAGGAAACGGAAGAAAAAGTTAAGGTGATCCTGCCTGCTTGAAAGCGGTATCAGATAGACAAAAATCATATCCCGATTTGAAAAGAAAAGAAATTAAATTTCAAGTTGGGGATACAGTATTCTTGAAGGTATCTCCATGGAAAAAGGTATTGAGATTTGGCCGGAAAGGCAAATTGAGTCCACGGTTTATTGGACCTTATGAGATCACTAAAAGAGTTGGACCATTATTAGCATATCGTTTAACATTGCCACCCGAATTGGAAAAGATCCACAATGTATTTCATGTCTCCATGTTACGTGGATATCGATCAAATCCCTCTCACGTGATTTCACCGACAGAAGTCGAGATTAGACCGGATATGACCTATAGTGAGGAATCGGTCAATATTTTCGCTCGGGAAGTCAAGTAGTTGAAGAACAAGGATATAGCTTTGGTGAAAGTGTTATGGTATAGGCATGGACTGGAAGAAGCCACTTGGGATCCTGAAGAAGTCATGAAGAGACAATACCCGAATTTGTCTTCTGGTAAGACTTTCGGGGACGAAAGCCCCTAAAGGGGGGAAGAATTGTAACATCCTAATATAGGGCCTAGACGGAACAGTGGTTTTGAGACCACGGATTCGAGGATAATAAAATTATTTTATTTATTTTTTTGGTGTACTAGCATGATTATATAGATACATGAAAATTTTGATGAATTAATTTTAGCGATTTTAAGTCCAATTGTGAAAAGGACTAAATCGCATTAAGTGCAAAAGTCCAAATTACATAGAAAAAGAGTGTTAATTTGTCATGGACTAATTTTTTGAGGCTTTTAAAGGGAAATTAACCCCTTAAAAACAAGGGTGGCCGGCCATAGTAATATAGGAGACAAAAATTTTGGTTTAGGTGAGTTAGGTGGACCTATTTGACTTGAAATATTATAATAAAGAAAAGATGATATCATACTTCATCTTCTCCATTGTTCCACCGAAAATTTCAAAAATGAGAAGGGTTTTTGAAGCTTTAAATTTCAGCAACTCATTACTCACACAAGTAAGTGATTTCCTTGATAATTTTTGTACTTTTGGAACCCCTTTGCATGAGCTCTCTTTTGAAGGGACTATGTTACAAAATGGTAAATGTTCTAGGAAATTTCCATGAAAGGGTTCATGAGGTTTGCTGAGTTTTGGTGGAAGAATATGAGTTTTAGTTGTTAGACGAACAACTTTAAAGAAAGGTGTTAGCATGAAAACACCTAATTGAACCATTTTGCAAAGTTTGTGAAATGGTTAAGAAATGTATGATATAGATGGAATTGTAAGATGCCATACGCATAAATATTATTAGGCTAGGCTTGAATGATTAGAAAATGTGATGAAAATCAAATTACAAGCCCGAGAGAAAAATCGTAATTTTAGCAAGGTTCGGGGCAAATTGGTCATTTTGCCCTAGGATGAGATAGGGATTGCAAAGGAATTAAATAATGTATTGATATAGTTATTTTGCTGATTTAGACGCTGATAAACCAAATCCAGAAGTTGACCGAGGGAAACGGAAGGTTTCGGAGTGATCAAAGCCCAAATCCAAAACGATCACCAGGTAAGTTCGAATAACTCAAAGTAGACTCTAATGTACTTAAAATGTATATTCTTGATTGTGTAAATGTGGTAATTGCCTATTGCATAATAATTTATGAGATGTGATAAAGCAAGTAAAATGCATATAAGAATATCTCGGTTGAATGAATAGGGTTATTTGATGGAACATCTCGAAAATGAATTGACGGTGAAAAGGATCTAGCCTGGACAGGTGATCCTAAAGTGATCTAGCCTCCCGAAGAATATGTGTGCCTTAAGGATTTAGCCCAGACGGGTAATCCGAAGTAGGATCTGAATTTAGCCTGGACTGGTAATTCAAATCCGAACTCATTAGAGTATATGTCGTTGTAAGGGGATTTAGCCTAGACTGGTAATCCCGACATTTACTCAATGAGTTTGTATTACGGGGAATTTAGACTGATTTGGCAATTCCACCGTAAGATACGAGGTTCGCGGGAGTATGTACTCAAAATGATCACTTGTATGAATTGACGGGAAATGAGATATCCATCAGAGAATCGAGAAATTCAATGGGACTAACATCAGATGTAAATTGGGAATAATGATGTGATGAGCTCATCTAGATATACTATTATCTTGTCATACCATGAGACTAACTTAGTGGTTGAGTGCATGTGATAGGAAATCTATTCTATACTTGTTTGGATGGAGTATTTATTATGGTTACATGTTAAATAATCGGTAAGTTTACTTTCCCGTTATCCAGACTTACTAGGCATGTTAATGCTTACCCTCTTTTTATTTTCCTCTGTTTTAAAGTACTCGTGGACTCTTGAAGATTGGAAGACAGTTGGAGCGTTGGTCATACTATCGATCTAATCCTGTTTTGGGTATATGTGAAAGATTTTATTTTGTTATAATGGCATGTGTAGGGTTAGACTAGAATGTTTGATTTAATGAGAAATTGGTTATGTATTTTGACAAAGTCAAAAGCCTTTCATTTTGTATCAAGCCTAGAATAGTGGTTGTTATTCATTTTGGTAAATGCATATAATGTTCTTTCTACGGATGAGTTGGCGTTCATTATGGTGAAATTAGTATTTTGAAATGATCTTGTGTAGGTTGAGTAAAATATGTGACAAAATGGCTTGGAAATGGCCTCTTTTGTCCTCACGGGCAAGACACACGGGCGTGTATCTAGGACACACGGCTCACTCCCATGGGTGTGTGTTACGGCTGTGCGTCCCCTGCACTTAAAATTTTAAGTCATTGTTGTACACTGGTAGGTCACACGGGCGTGTGCCATGGTCGTGTATTAAAGTCAGTATTGTAAACGGACAGGCCACACGGGCATGCGTCATAGCCGTGCTTTTAAGTCAATGTTGCACACGGGCTAAGGGCATGGGCATGTCCCAAGCTACACGGGCGTGCGTGACAACATGGTCCATACCCACACGGGCGTGTGGAGCCTTAAAGCATGAATTTTTTCAAGTTTTTCTTAAGTCCTCGGTTTGATCCTGAACCAATTTGAATGTATGTTTTGGACCTCTTAAGCACAATTAAGGGACAGGTTGCTTATAGAACGAAAGGTTTTAAATTGATCAAAATTTTAAGGCCCGTTTTCTTAAAATTGATTGAGTTTAAGATTGGTAACACCTCAAACCCTGTTCCAGCACGGGATACAGGTGAAGGGTGTTACATCATTCACATTCAATCATATTGTCCCTAATATGAGCCCTCGAGGCCCAAGTCATGCATTAGAAGTGGTTCGGGACTAAACCGATAACTTAAGAAATTTTTGGAAAACTCAAGGGACACGCGCCTGTGGGGCCCAACTGTGTGTCTCATACGGCTAAAGATACGCCTGTGTCTGTAACACCCCTAACCCGTGTCCGTCGCCGAATGGGTTACAAGGCATTTTCAAACAAATTTCATCATTTAATAATGAACATCATTTCAATATCACAGTTAAACATAAAGGTTATAACATTTCTATAATATACAATTTATAGACAATATTAAATCCTATCAAATACAAAGCATTCATTAAAGCCAAGGATTTCTTACATACATATATAAAATAAATAACGTATATATAAATACAAATCACCTGATCATTATCTAATTTCATTTGGCATCTAATCATTAGCAATTATACCTTTCATAAGTCATTTGTAAAATTCATAAAGATGCCAAATTTCAAACATCTAATATACACATGATTTAATAATCAAAGTACCATAAACAAAGACAATTTTTATCTTGTATGAAATCATTTAATTTAATCAAACATAAATAAATGTCTATTTATTCATTTTATCAACCAAAGCCGAATTTAATTATACTTATTAAAGATCCATTAGCAACTTTCTCATTCATAAATCGTGCATAAAATCTCACATATAACTAAACCCATAAGCCAACCAAAATTCATCTCTCATATCAAAAATCTTCCAAGTACACAAATAAATTTTTGTTTTTTTTTCTAGAACCGATTATCAACTAATCAATATCAAATGCCCAATTTATACTATAGTCAACGGCATACATCTTTAATAATTTCATATCAACAATCCATTCTTATGCATGATATATCCATAATCTAACCATACCAATAGATCATGAATTCATTCGCATATACAAAGAATACTAAATTAATTCCATCACATATTTATATATATATTATAACATTACTTAATTATGAAATCAACCATAATTTACTTAAGTTTAAACATCATATTTAGCCATTTTCGCATGGCTTCCATAAGTACAACTCAAATCCAACCAACAAAAATACTAGACTATACATGCCATAAATTCAAATTAAACATTCATTAATACCGAAACAGACGATAGTGTGGTGAACTTCACGGACGATCCCCAAGCACGTAACGATCTCCAAAATCTATAAAATAAAAACAAGTAAACACACACCCAAAGTAAGCTATCTTAACTTAGTAAGTTGTAAGCAATTTAAACAATTTAAAAGACATTGATAGTCCAATTAAATAACCGAGTCATACTTATATAATCACATATTCATCCAAACTTATCAGTCCATAAATCTATTAATCATTCACATATAATTTCCAACATTTTTGAATTTACATATACTCTTTCACATAACTACTCACCACTTCCAATCTCACATTTTCATAATTAGCCGAATGTTCATATGCAGTTAAAATAAATAATCAAACATTATAACATGCATATAATATATCAAGTCATTCCTTTTAACTCCTTCATCATTCATTTTACTGTTCTTTGATACATTTCACATTTGCTACAACCAATCCAAATTCAATAATATCAACCACATAGGTTTGATACATACCTGCATATTACGAATTTAAATATTCCACTTACTACTTTTGCATTTGATAATAAACTCGTTCGTCCACTTTCGATCACTTGTTTTATTCACACACTTAGTGCTATTATTTAACTCGCAATGCAATGAGATTGCACACTTAGTGCTCGATAGTTTTACTTCGCACACTTAGTGCTCGTTAATTTTTCTTCGCACACTTAGTGCTCGATAATTCACATATATATATCCATTCATGCCTATTCAAAACATTCACTTTTAGCATAATTAACATTTTGCACTTTCCAAATCAGGATGTATATATGTATATATATAAATTGCATTTATATAAGTCAACAACAATTATTTGCTTAGTAACTTACCTCAAATATCGACGGACTATATTTTTCGACTATTCGACTATTTTCGCCTTTCCTCGATCCAAACCCGATCCTCTTTGCTCTTGATCTATTAAAAATTCAAATTGAACTCATTCAAAGAAAATTTTATTAAATTAACTCCCAAACTCATAATCAAGCAAATTACCAATTATCCCTTCACATTGTACAATTTTTACATTTTAATCCAATATAACAAAAACATGAAACATCAAAAATTCCAACCTAACTTACTTAGGCTGAATATTCCTTAAGTTTAAATCCTTCCTTTTAATCTATTTCGAAATTTAGCTCCTCAATTTATCAACTAAGCAAATAAGCCCTATTTAATTAATTTCATGCAAACTTCTAGTATTAAACTCAATAATATAACACATCTCTTCTATTATGCAACTTCAAACTAATTTAATTTAATTTAATTTTTTTATCTCAAACCTTTATCCATGGTCGAATACCATTTCCTTACCAATTCCAAAAATTAAACTATGGGTTAACTAAGCAACTTATCAATCATCCGAAATGTGAAAAAATTTCTAAAAATTAAACTCAAACATACCTTTAAATTAAACTAGACTAGGGCCGAATGCAAGGAATCTATTTCTTTCTTTTGCTTGGCTTTCTACGGTTTTTCCAAAGATGAAAACTCCACCACTTCCTATTTTACTAAGTTAATGTAATAATATAATTATTAAGTTACCAAAATAGCCATTATAAAATTATGCTATTTCCACTATCTAATGACCGATTATGTCCATGCATGATTCTTGGTTTAATAGCATTTTAACTCCCCAAAATAAAAGACCATTAACAATTCGGCATTCACACATAATTCATCAAATTTTTACCTATTGTGCATTTACACCCTTTCTTTATAATTCGGCATCTAAATAGAAAAATTAAGATACGAAACTTTCATGGATATCAATTAACACATAACTAATACTGAAATTTAATTTAAAACATTTTTTTGATTCAGATTTGTGGTCCCGAAACCACCATTCTGATTAGGGTTAAAATCGGGCTGTTATAATTCTCCCCCCTTAAGGATTTTCGTCCCTGAAAATCTTACCAATGAATAGTTTGGGTAACGTTCTCTCATCGAATTTTCAAGTTCCCAAGTTGCTTCCTCGACCCTATGCGTATTCCAAACACTTTCTCCAACGAAATTTTCTTATTTCTCAACTCTTTCTCTTGGCGAGCCAAAATATGAATCGGTTCTTCCTCATAAGTTAAATCGGACTGAATCTCAATCTCGGAAGGGCTAATCACATAAGAAGAATCGGATCTATACCGGCAAAGCATCGAAACATTGAAAACATTGTGAATCTTTTCCAACTCAGGTGGTAACATCAATCAGTAAGCAACTGGTCCAATACGCTCAATAATCTCGTACGGTCCAATAAATCTCGGACTCAACTTGCCCTTGCGACCAAATCTAAGAATTTTCTTCCATGGTGAGACTTTCAAAAATACCCGGTCACCAATCTGAAACTCTATATCTTTACGTTTCAAATCCGCATAAGATTTCTGACGATCGAACGCTGCTTTCAAATTTTGACGGATCACTTTTACTTTCTGTTCAGTTTCTTTAATCAAATCAACCCCGTGTATCTTGTTTTCACTTAGCTCGGTCCAATACAAAGGTGTACCACATTTACGACCATACAAAGCTTCGTAAGGTGTTGATACTTGACTGAAAACTATTGTTGTATGCAAATTCGATCAAGGACAAGTATCTTTCCCACGTACCCTCAAACTCGAGAACATAACATCTCAACATATCCTCGAGTATTTGGATGATTCGTTCAGATTGGCCATCCGTTTGGGGGTGAAAGGCAGTACTAAAATGTAGTTTAGTACCTATAGCATCTTGCAGTTTCTTCCAAAATCGTGATGTAAACCTCAGATCTCTATCCGAAACTATAGAAATAGGTACTCCGTGTAATCGCACAATCTGTGATATGTACAATTCGGCTAGCTTATCGAGTGAGTAATCTGAACGGACAGGAATGAAGTGGGCCGATATCGTCAATCTATCAACAATCACCCAAATTGCATCCTTCTTGCTTGGTGTCAACGGTAAACCCGACACAAAGTCCATTGTGACTCGGTCCCATTTCCATTCAGGTATCATAATCGGCTGAAGTAATCCAGAAGGCACTTGATGCTCAGCTTTCACTTGTTGACATACTAAGCATTTTGAATCAAAGTCAGAAATGTCTCGTTTCATACCATGCCACCAATAATGTTGTTTCAAGTCGTTAAACATTTTTGTGCTACCCGAGTGAACAAACATCCGACCGTTATGAGCTTCGTTTAAAATCATCTGTATAAGCTCTAAATTTCTCGAAACACAAAGTCGGTTATTGAATCTTAAACAACCATCCGCATCAATTAGAAACTCTGAGTTAGCCTTTGAGTCACATTGAGCTCGTTTTGCAACTAAATCATCATCAACTTTCTGAGCTTCTCGAATTTGCTGCACAAGTAACGGTTTTGTCTTAAATTTGGCTACTAACGCACCATCTACAGTCATAGCCAAATGCACATTCATAGCACGGAAAGCAAACAGTGATTTTTGACTCAACGCATCAGCAACAACATTAGCCTTCCCGGGATGATAATCAATCACAAGCTCGTAATCTTTAAGTAATTCTAGCCACCGACGCTGTCTCAAATTAAGATCCTTTTGAGACATCAAGTATTTGAGACTTTTGTGATCGGTATATATGTGACATTTTTCACCGAACAAATAATGGCGCCAAATCTTCAAAGCGAATACGATAGCAGCTAATTCAAGATCATACGTCGGATAGTTTTTTTCATGAGGCTTCAATTGTCTCGAGGCATAAGCTACAACTTTGCCTTCTTGCATTAAGACACAACCCAAACCATTCAAAGACGCATCACTAAAAATCAGAAATTCTTTACCCGACTCCGGTTGAACTAGCACAGGAGCTTCGGTCAGAAGTACTTTTAACTGGTTAAAACTTTTCTGACATTTTTCTGACCATTCAAACTTGACGTCTTTCTAAAGTAACTTTTTCATTGGCGTTGCTATCATCGAAAAGCCTTTCACAAACCGTCTATAATAACCCGCGAGTCCCAAAAAGCTCCGAACTTCTGAAACATTCCTCAGAGGCTTCCAATTAAGTATAGCCAAAATTTTGCTCGGGTCAACCCGAATACTTGATGCTGAAACAACACACCCCAGGAAGCTGACTTCGCGCAACCAAAATTCACATTTACTGAACTTTCCATACAACTGCTTATCACGCAAAATCTGCAATACAAGTCTCAAATGCTCTGCATGCTCAGTCTCGTTACGGGAGTAGATCAGTATGTCATCTATAAACACAACCACGAGCCGATCTAGGTATTGTCTGAAAACTCGATTCATTAAATCCATAAAAACTGCAGGAGCATTAGTAAGCCCAAACGGCATCACTAAAAATTCATAATGTCTGTATCTCATCCGAAAAGCAGTCTTAGGCACATCCAAGTCTTTAACTCGCAACTGATAATAACCCGATAGCAAATCTATCTTCGAAAACACTGAAGCTCCTTTTAGCTGATCGAACAAATCATCAATACTTGGCAATGGATATTTATTCTTTATAGTTACTTTGTTGAGATGTCTATAGTCTATGCACATTCTCATAGTTCCGTCTTTCTTTTTCAGAAATAACACTGGTGCACCCCAGGGAGAGAAAGTCGGTCGGGCAAAACCCCTATCTGTCAACTCTTGCAACTGTGATTTCAATTCCTTTAATTCGGTTGGTGCCATTCGGCACGGAGCTATTGAAATCGGAGTCGTCCCAGGTACTAATTCAATTCCAAATTCTACTTCCCGAACAGGTGGTAAACCCGGCAATTCCTTAGGGAACACATCTGGATACTCACATACAACTGGCACAGTTTCAAGTTTCTTTTCAGTTACTTTACAATCCAGCACATACGCAAGATAAGCTTCACAACCCTTCTGCACATACTTCTGAGCCAACATCGAAGATATTACTGCCGGTAATCCGTTTAAATCAGTAGACTCAATTTGAATAATCTCATTATTCTGACATCGCAGATTAATGGTTTTTTGTTTACAATTTACTACAGCATCATGAACAGTTAACCAATCCATACCGAGGATAATATCAAACTCGTCGAACGGTAATAACATCAAATCAGCCGGGAAACATGAACCTCGAATCATTAGGGGGCAATTTTTGCACACTTTATCAACTAACACACACTGACCCAGATGGTTAGATACCCGAATCACAAACTCAGTAGACTCAACAGGCAAAGCCTTACTAGATACTAACGTTTCACACACATAGGAATGAGTTGACCCGGGATCAATTAAAGCAATTACACTAATATCATAGAGAGTGAATATACCGGTAATAACGTCAGGGGATGAAGCCTCCTCTCTAGCGCGAATGGCATATGCTCTAGCGAGTGCACGAGCCTCGGATCGAACTTCTGTATTCAAAGCCCCTCTCTGAGTACCACTCCTACCTCCTGTGTTCCTAGGCAATCTACCCCTAGTTGCAGTGCCACTCGGTCTTGCGCTCTGAACATTATCTTTCTCGACTGGTTCTGGACAATCCCAAATGAAATGATCTCGTGCACCATATCTATAACAAGCTCTATTGTTATATTTGCCCCAACACTCACCCACATGTCGTCTTCCGCATTGTTGACACTAGAGTTTATTCAATCGAGTATTTCTAACACTGGCAATCGAGGTATCTGGTGAACTCACTGGTGGTCGATCACGTATAGAAAGCCCTGCAGTAGTCTTAGATCGGTTGCTATCATCTCTAAACTTCTTTGGTACCGACTGAGAAGTTTTACCCGCAGATCTCTTACGAAAATCTCTAGCTTCGAACTCAAGTTTTCTTTTCTCTTTTCCAAGTTCTTCAGCTTTGCAAGCTCGCTCAACGAGTACCATTAATTCTTTTATTTCAAGAATACCAACGAACAATTTTATATCTTCCCTCAATCCTTCTTCGAACCTTTTACACATAGCCGCTTCGGTCGAAACATACTCCCCGGCATAATGGCTGAGTCTCACAAATTTCTGCTCATACTCAGTAACAGTCATACGGCCCTGTTTAAGCTCAAGAAACTCTTTACGTTTTTGATCAATAAATCTCTGGCTGATATATTTCTTGCGAAACTCAGTCTGAAAGAAATCCTAGGTGACCTGCTCTTTCGGCACAACCGAAACCAGAGTGTTCCACCAATAGTAAGCAGAATCACGTAACAAAGACATGGCACATTTCAAACATTCATCGGGAGAACATGATAGTTCTTCAAATACTCGAATAGTATTATCGAGCCAACATTCAGCTTTCTCAGCATCATCATCATCTGTAGCCCGAAATTCTTGGGCCCGTATTTTCTTATTTTATTGACCGGGGGTCTACTTAATCTCACAGGATCAGCAGTCGGTGGTACCACAGGCACCGAAGGCGGGTTATTCAGGATCGAGGGTTGATGAATAGCCAGATTTGTCCGAATATAATAATTAAACCAGTCACTCATCATATCACAGAAGGCTTGTTTAGCCCCCTCGTCTTGGTTACTCGCTGCTAGCCGAGATTCAACCGGCGTTGCCCCTTGACAGGAGCAGGCGCCACACTCTGAACATCATCGGCTACTGCTCGCTTAGGATCTTGATCCATTTACTATACGAAAAACATGTTTTAAGCATCAAAAGACATCACACTATCTTTTAATAATTTATGGCATGTATAGCTAGACTCACACGCGCCATGTTAGTCTGAGAATCGGCTAAACCGTACCTCTTATACCAATCAAATTGTAACACCCCTAACCCGTGTCCGTCGCCGAACGGGTTACAAGGCATTTTCATACAAATTTCATCATTTAATAATGAACATCATTTCAATATCACAGTTAAACATAAAGTTTATAACATTTCTATAATATACAATTTACAGACAATATTAAATCCTATCAAATACAAAGCATTCATTAAAGCCAAGGATTTCTTACATACAATATAAAATAAATAACATATATATAAATACAAATCACCTGATCATTATCTAATTTCATTTGACATCTAATCATTATCAATTATACCTTTCATAAGTCATTTGTAAAATTTATAAAGATGCCAAATTTCAAACATCTAATATATACATGATTTAATAATCAAAGTACCATAAACAAAGTCAATTTTTATCTTGTATGAACTCATCTAATTTAATCAAACATAAATAAATGTCTATGTATTCATTTTATCAACCAAAGTCGAATTTAATTATACTTATTAAAGATCCATTAGCAACTTTCTCATTCATAAAACGTGCATAAAATCTCACATATAACTAAACCCATAAGCCAACCAAAATTCATATCTCATATCAAAAATCTTCCAAGTACACAAATAATTTTTTGTTTTTTTTTCTAGAACCGATTATCAACTAATCAATATCAAATGCCCAATTTATACTATAGTCAACGGCATACATCTTTAATAATTTCATATCAACAATCCATTCTTATGCATGATATATCCATAATCTAACCATACCAATAGATCATGAATTCATTCGCATATACAAATAATACTAAATTAATTCCATCACATATATATTTATATATATTATAACATTACTTAATTATGAAATCAACTATAATTTACTTAAGTTTAAACATCATATTTAGCCATTTTCACATGGCTTCCATAAGTACAACTCAAATCCAACCAACAAAAATACTAGACTATAAATGCCATAAATTCAAATTAAACATTCATTAACACCGAAATAGACGATAGTGTGGTGAACTTCACAGACGATCCTCGAGCATGTAACGATCTCTAAAATCTATAAAATAAAATAAAAGTAAACACACACCCAAAGTAAGCTATCTTAACTTAGTAAGTTGTGAGCAATTTAAACAATTTAAAAGACATTGATAGTCCAATTAAATAACCGAGTCATACTTATATAATCACATATTCATCCAAACTTATCAGTCCATAAATCTATTAATCATTCATATATAATTTCCAACATTTTTGAATTTACATATACTCTTTCACATAACTACTCATCACTTCCAATCTCACATTTTCATAATTAGCCGAATGTTCATATGCAGTTAAAATAAATAATCAAACATTATAACATGCATATAATATATCAATTCATTCCTTTTAACTTCTTCATCATTCATTTTACTGTTCTTTGATACATTTCACATTTGCTACAACTAATCCAAATTCAATAATATCAACCACATAGGTTGGATACATTCCTGCATATTACGAATTTAAATATTCCACTTACTACTTTTGCATTTGATAATAAACTCGTTCGTCCACTTTCGATCACTTGTTTTATTCACACACTTAGTGCTATTATTTAACTCACAATGCAATGAGATCGCACACTTAGTGCCCGATAGTTTTACTTCGCACACTTAGTGCTCAATAATTTTACTTCGCACACTTAGTGCTCGTTAATTTTTCTTCGCACACTTAGTGCTCGATAATTCACATATATATATAGATATATATATCCATTCATGCCTATTCAAAACATTCACTTTCAGCATAATTAACATTTTGCACTTTCCAAATTCAGCGTGTATATATGTATAAATATATAGATTGCATTTATATAAGTCAACAACAATTATTTGCTTAGTAACTTACCTCGAATATCGACGGACTATATTTTTCGACTATTCGACTATTTTCGTCTTTCCTCGATCCAAACCCGATCCTCTTTGCTCTTGATCTATTAAAAATTCAAATTGAACTCATTCAAAGAAAATTTTATTAAATTAACTCCCAAACTCATAATCAAGCAAATTACCAATTATCCCTTCACATTGTACAATTTTTACATTTTAATCCAATATAACAAAAACATGAAACGTCAAAAATTCCAACCTAACTTACTTAGGCCGAATATTCCTTAAGTTTAAATCCTTCCTTTTAATCTATTTCGAAATTTAGCTCCTCAATTTATCAACTAAGCAAGGAATCTATTTTTTTCTTTTGCTTGGCTTTCTACGGTTTTTCCAAAGATGAAAACTCCACCACTTCCTATTTTACTAAGTTAATGTAATAATATAATTATTAAGTTACCAAAATAGCCATTATAAAATTATGTTGTTTCCACTATCTAATGACCGATTATGTCCATGCATGATTCTTGGTTTAATAGCATTTTAACTCCCCAAAATAAAAGACCATTAACAATTCGGCATTCACACATAATTCATCAAATTTTTACCTATTGTGCATTTACACCCTTTCTTTATAATTCGGCATCTAAACAGAAAAATTAAGATACGAACTTTCATGGATATCAATTGACACATAACTAATACTGAAATTTAATTTAAAATATTTTTCTGATTCAGATTTGTGGTCCCGAAACCACCGTTCCTATTAGGGTTAAAATCGGGCTGTTACAGTGTCATAGGCTATTGGGCCATTCAAAATGGGATCACATGGCCATGTCCCAGCCCGTGCTCGACCCCGTGTAACTCTCTGACTTGGGTCACACAACTAACCACATGCCCGTGTGACTAACCCGTGTACCCTTCGAAATGGCCTTACATGCCCGTGTGTCAGGCCGTGTCAAAACTGTAGGGTATACTGAGTTATGCCACATGGCCAAGTCACACATTCGTATGCTGGGCCTTGTGGAGCATACAGACTTGGTTTCTAGATAAACATCAGGGGACACACGGCCATGTCACCTGATTTTGTGTCACACACGGCTGAGACACATGCCCATGTCTCTACCCGTGTGGACAAAATAGGCTATTTCCCAAGCCATCTTTCTCACCCAATCTTGCATTCACCTACACAAACCAAATTGCATATAACCACATCTTCAAATGGCATTTAAACTATATCAATACCATCAACCACAAGACACACAAGTATCACAATTTTCCATTCAATTTCATGCCAACTTCATATTCACAAATCACTTGTATGGTCACTTTCAATTATGCATTATTTTACCTAAAACCACAAGCATACCAATCTCAAATTTCAACCATTTGGTACTCATAATAACAATTCACAACAAGCATTAACTTAGCAATTACAACCACATAACAAAAGACCATTTGCACATATACATATACATAACCAAATATACCAAAATAAGCCAAATCACATGGCTATACACATAACCAAAACATACTTCATTTACAAGCCAAATCAATTGGCTAAATTCATTATAAACATATAAACCATATTAACCACAACTTCTATACATGCCATATAACAAAAGTACCAAAAACGACAGCTAAATAATGTGATAAGATCTCTGAAAACTCCCAATCCTAGCAAGCTTTGATAATAACTATAAAACACAAAAAGTAAACAGAGTAAGCTTTAAAGCTTAGTCAGCTCGTATAGTTAATAAGTAAAACTTACCATTTATTCACCATTCAAGTAATATAAACATAATATAAATATAATATACTACAAAACCATTTAATCACAAGATTAACATATATTCATCCCAAAGGTTAAACATGAATTCCATCAATTTCTTCGATTCAATGATTGTATAGTTCACATACATACCTGTACTAATTCGTATCAATCTCTCATCATTTCATATCTTTGATATACCCGTTGAACCATTTGGAATAATATCGGATACTCGGGAATCTCACACCCTAAGTGCCAATACATAGCCGAAGCTATCTCAATCTCATCTAATACTTACTCTCGAGCTATCAACGGGTCTACTCACACAAGCTGATAGTCAAGACATAACTACACGGTGCTACTCACACAGGCTGACGAGGATCCACAACACATGTCGGATAACTCAGCCATCGATAGAACGTACAGACCAACACTCAAACACAATAACCCCTAATGACATATCATTTGTGTCCTATCTATTCCTAAGGCTCAACAGGGATTTAACTGTAACACACCCTACCAGTGTCTGATGCCGGGACAGGATACTAGGCATTACCGGACTTAAACACAAACAATCATGCAAATCATGCCATAAAATTTCGTTAAAATTTAAAAATTTTCAATTTTTATCTTAAAGTCCCTTATTTGGGCCTACGAGGGCTTAAGCGTGCTATGAAAGTGATTAGGGACTAAACTGGGAACTTTGGAGGGTTCGGGAATGTCGAGACCATTTTCAAATCGAGTTTTGGAAAATGGGAATCGATTTTAAAAACGAAAACAGGAGTCGCCACCGATCTTTTTAGGTCTGATTGGATCACCTTATAAAATGTTTTGTTTTAAAACATTAATTTTATTCTACGAAAGTCGAGAAAATAGATTCGGGAGTCGGTTACATACGAGAAAGGGTTAGCACCCTCGTAACGCCCAAAAATTGGTACCTAATTGATTATCAAGTGTCTTTAATGTCGGAAATCAGAAATTTTAAGATGCAATCCTCTTTGAAACATTTTTTATTTTGAAAATTGTAGTTCACTTGTATCAAAATATTGATACTGAGTTAGCCTTTTGGAAATCTGTGACAGCCCTAAATTGACCCTAGTCGGAAAATGGTTTCGGGACTACAAAACTGAGTCTTATAAATAATTAAAGGTTATATTCTGTGTTTATGATGTGCGTAAATGCTTGTGTGATAGTTCCATACTTTAATTTGGTCAGTGTATGTGAAATTTATTAGTAGGGACTTATGTGAGACAATTTAGAAATATGCTAGGCAAGTGTTCAAGTGGCCTATTAATATATGTGGGAAAGTGCTTGTCCTTGCATGTCAAATTAGCCAAATTAAAGCATAGTGGCCGGCCATGCTATGGGTGGAAACATGTCACAAACATGTTATGTTAGTGATGTATGTTAGGAAAAATAAAATAAGGAGCATGGTAATAAAATAATGAAAGGGAATATGATGAAAAAAAGAAAGAAAGAATGTGTGTGATTGTTTCCCCCCCCATTGCCGTGAGTTGAAGAAAAGAAAACAAAAAAAAATGTTCATCCTTGAACATCTTTGGCCGAAAACTTTAAGGAGAAAGGAAGAAGAAAGGTTGAAGAGGTTCGGCCATGCATGTAACTAGGCTAAGGTATGTTTGATGTTGCTCCATGAGATTCATGTATATTTTAGTTGTTAGCTTGAGTCCTACCTAGCCCATGGTCTAAATCTTTGCTATGTGAGGGAGATGATACTCGGCCATGGGTGTTGTCTTCTTGGTGGATGCTAGATGTTGTGTTGGTGAGTTTTGTTGTTTCATGTTAAAGTTAGGTGAATGATGATGGATGAGTGTTTGAACCATAAAAAGAATTCGGCTACCTTGTTATGAACTAGGGCCGAATGTGAGTTGGTTGTGGTTGAATATTGCATGCTTGGTAGAATGGTGGATGAAAGTGCCGAATGTGGTATTTGATACGAAATCCATCATGACTCGATCCCATTTCCATTCAGGTATCATGATCGGTTGAAGTAAACCGGTAGGCACTTGATGTTCCGCCTTCACTTGCTGACATACTAAGCACTTCGAGACAAAATCAGAAATGTCTCGTTTCATACCATGCCACCAAAACTGACGTCTTAGGTCGTGGTACATTTTTGTACTCCCCAGGTGAATTGACATTCGGCTACAATGAGCTTCGTTCAGAATCATCGAAATGAGTTCTGAATTTCTTGGAACACACAAACGACTTCTGAACCTCAAACAATCGTCATTATCAATTTGAAGCTCTAATTCCATATTCGGAACACATTCAGCCCGTTTTACAACCAATTCATCATTGACTTTATGAGCTTCACGAATTTGATGAATCAACAATGGTTTGGCCTTTAATTCCGCCACTAACACATTGTCGAATAGAACAGACAAGTGTACATTCATCGCTCGTAAAGCAAACAGTGATTTGCGACTTAAGGCATCCGCAACCACATTAGCCTTTCCCCGGTGATAGTCAATGACAAGCTCATAATCTTTTAACAACTCGAGCCAACGTCTTTGTCGCAGATTCAAGTCTCTTTGAGTCATCAAATACTAGAGACTTTTGTGATCCGAATATACATGGCACTTCTCCCCAAATAAGTTGTGTCGCCATATTTTCAAAGCGAATACGATGGCAGCTAGTTTGAGATCATGGGTCAGATAATTTTTCTCATGTGGCTTCAGTTGTCTCGACGCATAGGCCACAACTCGACCTTCTTGCATCAATACGCAACCCAACCCAAGTAGGGATGCATCGCAATAAATGACAAACTCTTTGCCTGATTCAGGCTACACTAGTACTGGAGCTTCAGTCAAATAAGTTTTCAGTTGATCAAAACTTTTCTGACATTTTTCCGTCCATTCGAACTTAACATCTTTTTGAAGTAGCTTCGTCATTGGTGTGGCTATCATCGAGAAACCTTTTACAAACCGTCGGTAGTAACGGGCAAGTCCCAAAAAGCTCCGAACCTTAATAATATTTCTCGGAGGCTTCCAGTTAAGTATGGCTGAAATTTTGCTCGGGTCAACTCGAATACCTGATGCGGATACCACATGACCCAAGAAGCTAACCTCTCTTAACCAGAACTCACACTTACTGAACTTAGCATATAACTACTTATCCCGTAAAATTTGCAACACTAATCTCAGGTGCTCAGCATGTTCGGTCTCATCTCTTGAATAGACCAAAATGTCATCAATAAACACAACTACGAACCAGTCCAAATACTGTCTAAAGATCCGATTCATCAAATCCATAAATACCGCAGGGGCATTAGTGAGCCCAAACGGCATCACTAAGAACTCGTAGTGGCCGTATCTCATTCTGAAAGCAGTTTTGGGTATATCCAAACCTCGAATTCGCAACTGGTAATAACCCGATCTCAAATCTATCTTTGAAAACACTGAGGCTCCCTTTAGTTGATCAAACAAATCGTCAATACGTGGCATCGGATATTTATTCTTTATTGTCACCTTATTCAGCTGACGATAGTCGATGCACAACCTCATGGTTCCGTCCTTCTTTTTCACAAACAATACTGGTGCACCCCAAGGTGAGAAACTTGGTCGAGCGAAACCTCTATCCGTCAATTCTTGCAACTGAGCTTTCAACTCTTTTAACTCGGTTGGTGCCATACGATACGGAGCTATCGAAATCGGCGTAGTCCCAGGTACAAGCTCAATACCAAACTCTACCTCCCGAACAGGTGGTAAACCCGGTAATTCTTCGGGAAAAATATCCGGGTATTCACAAACCATCGGCATAGATTCGGGTTTCCTTTCTAACTCTTTGTCATCAAGTACATACGCAAGGTATGCTTCACACCCCTTTCTTACATATTTCTGAGCCAACATTGATGATATTACAGCTGGCAACCCCTTTAAGTCCGTAGACTCAACTCGAATTATCTTAATATTTGCGCACCTCAAATCAATAGTCTTGCTTTTGCAATTCACAACCGCATCATGCACGGTCAACCAATCTAAACCGAGGATAACATCAAATTCATCAAACGGAAAAAGCATCAAGTCCACCGGGAAACAGAAACCTCGAATTACTAGGGGACAGTTCTTACACACTTTGTCGACAAGCACGTAACGACCCAAGGGATTTGACACCCGAATTACGAACTCAGTAGACTCAATAGGTAAAGTATTACTGGATGCTAAGGTTTCACATATATAAGAATGAGTAGAACCAGGGTCAATCAAAGCAATCACATTAGTATCAAGGAGAGTAAAAGTACCGGTAATAACATCTGGCGAGGAAGCATCCTCGCGTGCACGTATAGCATAAGCCCTAGCAGGAGCACGAGCCTCAGATCTGGTGGTAGCATCTCTAGATCCTCTCTGACCACCACTAACATTGCCCGTATTTCTAGATGGTCTACCTCAAGCAGTGGTAGCACTCGGTTTCCCACTCTGATTTGCATTCTGTTCAGACAACCTCAGGCAATCTTTAATGAAGTGGTCAACTGACCCACACTTGTAACAGGAGCGGTCATGGAATCTACAACTCCCCGAATGCCATTTACCACAATATTGGCACTCCGCTCTGTCTCGACGATTAGTTCCAACACTAGCGACCGAAGTGACTCGTGCACTCATAGGGGGTCGATCGCGATCTCGTCTAGAAAAGCCCGAAGTGTTTCTAGATCAGCCTAAATCATCTCTAAATTTCTTCGATGACTGTGGAAAGGGCTTCCCCGAAGACCTCTTACGAAACTCCTTTGCTCTCATATCAGCTTTTTTTTTTCTCCATACTGAGCTCCTCAGCTTTGCAAGCTCGCTCGACAAGTGCCACAAATTCTCGGATTTCCAAAATGCCAACATACAGTTTTATATCATCATTCAGCCCATCCTCGAAACGTTTACACATTACGGCTTCTGAAGAAATGCATTCTCGCGCGTACCGGCTAAACCTTACAAATTTTCGTTCATAGTCGGTAACCGACATGGAACCTTGTTTAAGTTCAAGAAATTCCTTCCGTTTTTGATCAATGAATCTCTGACTGATATACTTCTTTCGAAACTCGGTTTGGAAAAACTCCCAAGTTACTTGCTCTCTGGGCACGACAGAAGTCAACGTATTCCACCAATAGTAGGCAGAATCACGTAGCAAGGAGATAGTACACTTTAGGCACTCATCGGGTGTGCAAGATAGCTCATCGAGTACCCGGATAGTGTTGTCCAACCAAAATTCATCTTGCTCGGCATCATCGCTGTTCGTAGCTTTAAATTCAGTAGCCCCGTGTTTTCAGATTCTGTCAACTGGGGGCTTATTTGACCTTATTTGGTCAGTTACCGGAGGTATTGTAGGTGCGGGGGTGGTATTTGTCGGGAATGGAGGTTGTGGAACAGCCGTATTAGTTAGAATGTATTGGTTGAACCAATCATTCATCACGCTATAGAAAGCTTGTCTAGCTTCATCATTCGGATTACTAGCATTAGGTTGAGAGTCCGCCAGCGCTGTCCCTTGTGCGGGAGCAGGCGCTACACTCTCAAGATCATCAGCTACCGCTCGATCGGGATCGGGATCCAATACTATAAATAAACACATTTGCAAATGTCAGAAATCACCACACTATCAAATAATCACATAAAATGGCATGTATAGCTAGACCCAAATGCATTACGATAGTCCTAGAATCGACTAAACCGTAGCTCTGATACCAATAAATTTGTAACACCCCGTACCCGAGACCGTTGCCAGAGTCGGACACGAGGGGTTCACAGACTAAATTTACTTATTTTTACAGTCCATTTAAAAATTTCTAGACAAGCTGGTTACTGCATCACTGTCGCCTTAAAAAGCATATCTTGAGTTTCAAAACTTGAAAACCAGTTTCGTAAATTTTTCCTGAAACTAGACTCAAAAAGGAATCTATACATATAAGGCATGACTCCTAATTATCTCTGGTTAATTTATGATGAATTTCCAAAGTCGGAACAGGGAATCCAGAAACCGTTCTGGCCTTTTCTCATAAAAACTTAAATATCTCATAATATACTGTTCATATGATTGTTTCGTTACTTTCCTATGAAAATAGATTCATCAAGGTTCGATTACATAATTTATTCACTATTTAATTCCATTCCTACTATTTTTAGTGATTTTTCACATTCACGTCACTGCTGCTATCAGCATCTATTTTTAAGGTAGACTTTACCTATTACATGGTTTCCATGATTCAACTAGCCCTTTTGCATGAATAGCACAAAATATGATCATGATTAACCATTCCAATGGCTAATCGTTCCCAAACATTTCCATACCTCTTAATGAACATCATACAAGACGATTATAATACTAAGCTCAAAGTGTATATAAGCTATTTTCGCATGGCTATCCAAATTTATACAAAACCAAAGGGTCCATGACCAACAACAAAACGGGTAGTCCTATACATGCCATTTCAAAGTTCAACCAAAAGTGTACCAAAGGGGCTTTGATAGTGTGGGCGACTTCGACTTCAATAATCCCGAGTCTGATAGCTGACGAACCAAAATCTATAAAACAGAGGTTCAAAGAACGGAGTAAGCATTTAATGCTTAGTAAGTTTGAGCCATAAAATTAGACACAACTAAAGTGTAGCATTCATATGGCTAAACAGATAATTTCATATGCACAAATTCTCAATATCATACTTACTTCACATCACCAACCCTTATATTCATACACAAAAGATCAACTTAGCCAAAGGCCGGTAGCTCATTTATCGACTGATTGAATACTAATTGTAAGGGCTCAACTAAATCAATGCATATACGAGACATACCTCATTGCTGGGATTTTACGAGCATATTAATTGAAACTATTATAGCAAGGTCGCTCATTCCCAAGCCAAGTACCTTCGGGATTTAACCGGATATAGCTACTCGCTCAATGCCTTCGGGACATAGCCCGGATATAGTAACTCGCACAATTGCCTTCGGGACTTAGCCCGGATATAGTAACTCGTACAAATGCCTTCGGGACTTATCCCGGATATAGTAACTCGCACAAATGCCTTCGGGACTTAGCCCGGATGTAATAACTCGCGCAAATGCCTTCGGGACTTAGCCCGGAACTAGTCACTAGCGCAAAATACCTTCGGGACTTAGCCCGGATATAGTAACTCGCACAAATGCCTTCGGGACTTAGCCCGGATGTAATAACTCGCGTAAATGCCTTCGGGACTTAGCCCGGAACTAGTCACTAGCGCAAAATACCTTCGAGACTTAGCCCGGTTATCATCCAAATATTCATGCACATATCAATAAATCATGACACATCTATATTTCATTTTCATAATTAGAGTTCAAACATAAGTCACGTATTAAGGAAACCCATTTTCGGCTCACTAGCCACATACAAACAGCATGGTTTACTTTGCTTTATGACACTATCTCTCTGCACATACATTATGACTTAATCAAATCATAAACTAAGTCTCATTGCTTGAAAACTTACCTCGGATGTTGTCGAACGATTTCGATGGCTATTCGACCACTTTTCCTTCCCTTTATCGGATTTAGTCCTTTGCTCTTGAGCTTAATTTAACAAATAAATTGATTTAATCATTTGAGCATCAAAAGAGGAACTCAAGGTACTTAGCTCATATATATACATTAGACACTAAAGTCACATACATATGAAATCATGAATCAACTCAACATATTAGCCAATATTCACCTTAGCCGAATTTTCTAAGTCAAGATAAAGCCATCAATATGTTTACCTATGGCCGAACATACACATCAACCTATGTACTCATTCATGTGGTCGAGTATATATATTCCAATATGATTTCATTTCCATTTCGTTTAACACTTAACTTTTACCTCATATCAAATAACCCATTTCTTTACTCATGTGGCTGATTATATTTGGTCATGCATACACACATAAAAAAATCAATTTGGAGACTCTATCAATCCAACATACATTCGGCAATAGTCCATAATTCTCTCTCTCGGCCACTCATTTCCCACTTAACAAAGCTTCCATTCGAACTCAGTATCGACAAGTAAGAAGGATGCGATTTGGGTTGTTGTGGATAGACTGACTAAGTCGGCTCACTTTATTCCCGTACACACGGATTTTTCAATGGATAAACTAGCTGAATTGTATTTTTCTCAGATTGTGAGATTACACGGGGTACCTATTTCTATCATGTCGGATAGAGATCCAAGATTCACCTCACGATTTTAGAAGAAATTGCAGGAAGCTTTGGGTACCAAGCTACATTTTAGCACTGCTTTTCATCCCCAAACCGATAGTCAATCCGAGCGGATAATTCAGATACTCGAGGATATGTTGAGATGCTGCATCCTTGAGTTTAGTGGTTCATGGGAACAGTATTTACCTTTGATTGAATTCGCTTGCAACAATAGTTTTCAATCAAGTATTAAGATGGCACCTTACAAGGCTTTGTACGGTCGCAAATGCCGTACACCATTGTTTTGGACCGAGCTCGGTGAAAGTAAAATTTTCGGAGTTGATTTGATTAAAGATGCTGAACAGAAAGTAAAAGTAATCCGTGAAAGTCTGAAGGCAGCCACAGATCGTCAGAAGTCGTACGCGAATTTGAAACGAAGAGATATTGAGTATCAGGTGGGAGACAAAGTGTTTCTTAAGGTTTCACCTTGGAAAAAGATACTCAGATTTGGCCGTAAGGGCAAATTGAGTCCGAGATTCATTGGGCCGTACGAAATCTCCGAACGAGTTGGTCCAGTTGCATACAGGTTGCTTTTACCCCCTGAACTTGAAACGATCCACAATGTTTTTCATGTTTCGATGCTTCGACGTTACAGATCTGATCCTTCGCACATAATAAGTCCCTCCGAGGTTGAAATTCAAACCGATATGAGTTATGAAGAAGAACCAATTCGTATCCTAGCTCGTGAAGTGAAAGAGTTGCGAAACAAAAGGGTTCCGTTAGTAAAAGTGTTATGGCTCAAACACGGAATCGAAGAAGCTACTTGGGAAACCGAGAACTCTATGAAAGAATGATACCCAAACCTCTTCACCGGTAAGATTTTCGGGGACGAAAATTTCTTAAGTGGGGGAGAGATGTGACAGCCCTAAATTGACCCTAGTCGGAAAGTGGTTTCGGGACCACGAAACCGAGTCTTATAAATAATTAAAGGTTATATTCTGTGTTTATGATGTGCGTAAATGCTTGTGTGATAGTTCCATACTTTAATTTGGTCAGTGTATGTGAAATTTATTAGTAGGGACTTATGTGAGACAATTTAAAAATATGCTAGGCAAGTGTTCAAGTGGCCTATTAATATATGTGGGAAAGTGCTTGTCCTTGCATGTCAAATTAGCCAAATTAAAGCATAGTGGCCGGCCATGCTATGGGTGGAAACATGTCACAAACATGTTATGTTAGTGATGTATGTTAGGAAAAATAAAATAAGGAGCATGGTAATAAAATAATGAAAGGGAATATGATGAAAAAAAGAAAGAAAGAATGTGTGTGATTGTTCCCCCCCCCCATTGCCGTGAGTTGAAGAAAAGAAAACAAAAAAAATGTTCATCCTTGAACATCTTTGGCCGAAAACTTTAAGGAGAAAGGAAGAAGAAAGGTTGAAGAGGTTCGGCCATGCATGTAACTAGGCTAAGGTATGTTTGATGTTGCTCCATGAGATTTATGTATATTTTAGTTGTTAGCTTGAGTCCTACCTAGCCCATGGTCTAAATCTTTGCTATGTGAGGGAGATGATACTCGGCCATGGGTGTTGTCTTCTTGGTGGATGCTAGATGTTGTGTTGGTGAGTTTTGTTGTTTCATGTTAAAGTTAGGTGAATGATGATGGATGAGTGTTTGAACCATAAAAAGAATTCGGCTACCTTGTTATGAACTAGGGCCGAATGTGAATTGGTTGTGGTTGAATATTGTATGCTTGGTAGAATGGTGGATGAAAGTGCTGAATGTGGTCTTTGGTTTGGCATGAAGTGATAAATAAAGGTTTAAAAGATAGCTTAAGTTAATTGATACTCACTAATGAGTTCGAATGGAAGCTTTGTTAAGTGGGAAATGAGTGGCCGAGAGAGAGAATTATGGACTATTGCCGAATGTATGTTGGATTGATAGAGTCTCCAAATTGATTTTTTTTTATTTGTGTATGCATGACCGAATATAATCGGCCACATGAGTAAAGAAATGGGTTATTTGATATGTGGTAAAAGTTAAGTGTTAAACGAAATGGAAATGAAATCATATTGGAATATATATACTCGACCACATGAATGAGTACATAGGTTGATGTGTATGTTCGGCCATAGGTAAACATATTGATGGCTTTATCTTGACTTAGAAAATTCGGCTAAGGTGAATATTGGCTAATATGTTGAGTTGATTCATGATTTCATATGTATGTGACTTTAGTGTCTAATGTATATATATGAGCTAAGTACCTTGAGTTCCTCTTTTGATGCTCAAATGATTAAATCAATTTATTTGTTAAATTAAGCTCAAGAGCAAAGGACTAAATCCGATAAAGGGAAGGAAAAAGTGGTCGAATAGCCATCGAAATCGTTCGACAACATCTGAGGTAAGTTTTCGAGCAATGAGACTTAGTTTATGATTTGATTAAGTCATAATGTATGTGCAGAGAGATAGTGTCATAAAGCAAAGTAAACCATGCTGTTTGTATGTGGCTAGTGAGCCGAAAATGGGTTTGCTTAATACGTGACTTATGTTTGAACTCTAATTATGAAAATGAAATATAGATGTGTCATGATTTATTGATATGTGCATGAATATTTGGATGATAACCGGGCTAAGTCTCGAAGGTATTTTGCGCTAGTGACTAGTTCCGGGCTAAGTCCCGAAGGCATTTACGCGAGTTATTACATCCGGGCTAAGTCCCGAAGGCATTTGTGCGAGTTACTATATCCGGGCTAAGTCCCGAAGGCATTTGTGCGAGTTACTATATCCGGGCTAAGTCCCGAAGGCAATTGTGCGAGTTACTATATCCGGGCTATGTCCCGAAGGCATTGAGCGAGTAGCTATATCCGGTTAAATCCCGAAGGTACTTGGCTTGGGAATGAGCGACCTTGCTGTAATAGTTTCAATTAACATGCTCGTAAAATCCCAACAATGAGGTATGTCTCGTATATGCATTGATTTAGTTGAGCCCTTACAATTAGTATTCACTCAGTCGATAAATGAGCTACCGGCCTTTGGCTAAGTTGATCTTTTGTGTATGAATATAAGGGTTGGTGATGTGAAGTAAGTATGATATTGAGAATTTGTGCATATGAAATTATCTGTTTAGCCATATGAATGCTACACTTTAGTTGTGTCTAATTTTATGGCTCAAACTTACTAAGCATTAAATGCTTACTCCGTTCTTTGAACCTCTGTTTTATAGATTTTGGTTCGTCAGCTATCAGACTCGGGATTATTGAAGTCGAAGTCGCCCACACTATCAAAGCCCCTTTGGTACACTTTTGGTTGAACTTTGAAATGGCATGTATAGGACTACCCGTTTTGTTGTTGGTCATGGACCCTTTGGTTTTGTATAAATTTGGATAGCCATGCGAAAATAGCTTATATACACTTTGAGCTTAGTATTATAATCGTCTTGTATGATGTTCATTAAGAGGTATGGAAATGTTTGGGAACGATTAGCCATTGGAATGGTTAATCATGATCATATTTTGTGCTATTCATGCAAAAGGGCTAGTTGAATCATGGAAACCATGTAATAGGTAAAGTCTACCTTAAAAATAGATGCTGATAGCAGCAGTGACGTGAATGTGAAAAATCACTAAAAATAGTAGGAATGGAATTAAATAGTGAATAAATTATTTAATCGAACCTTGATGAATCTATTTTCATAGGAAAGTAACGAAACGATCATATGAACAGTATATTATGAGATATTTAAGTTTTCGTGAGACAGGGCCAGAACGGTTTCTAGATTCCCTGTTCCGACTTTGGAAATTCATCATAAATTAACCAGAGATAATTAGGAGTCATGCCTTATATGTATAGATTCCTTTTTGAGTCTAGTTTCAGGAAAAATTTACGAAACTGGTTTTCGAGTTTTGAAACTCAAGATGTGATTTTTAAGGCGACAGTGATGCAGTAACCAACTTGTCTTGAAATATTTAAATGGACTGTAAAAATAAGTAAATTTAGTCTGTGAACCCCTCGTGTCCGACTCCAGCAACGGTCTCGGGTACGGGGTGTTACAAAATCCCTATCTCGAAACAACAAAACACCACATCCAGTAAGTTAGGACATATTGCTTTGAAATTCCAAGACAGTCGCTTACATTTTGAAAACCTTTAAAAACTTAGAAGGGTACTTGATTATTAGAACTCGACGAGAAGAGTCGCAACTCAATAAGTTAGGGCACTACTTTCTCGAAGTTTCAAAACATCAAGCATTGCCTTTTTGTATTTTTGAAGACTTTGATGCCCCCTCTTTTTAAAGTGAAGTGTGGAGAATTATATTGCATTATGAACCATACCTAGTAACATATTATTGTAACAGGTAAATAATACATGCATTTAATCAAAATGATGGCAATGAAATAAAGAATAATACATATAAAGCAAATATTACAATATGCATACAAAGATATATAACATGTGTTAAGAATGAACAAATATACAAACATACAAAGTAATAATTAAATAATGCATGATATGCAAAAAGGAGTAATATTATATCAATGTACATGTTCATGAAATGTAATATCAAATAATAGATGAAAGAACATTTAACGCATGGTATATACAAAATAAAATCCAATGAAATGGGTTATTATTAACAAAGTATACATATAACACAAATAAAGACACGATATTTAATGATAATTCTTGAAATAGTATTTGCTATACAATATAACACATCATAATAAAATATTTATAAAAGAATAATAATTGTATATAAAATATATTGAGCTTTTCTTAAAAAAAGGGATAAAAATATGTAAAAGATTTTATAAAATAACACATAATGTAAAAACATCATTTTAAAATAAAATAATACATAATAAATAAATAATTAATAATTTAATACATATATATAGTATGAGTTAAAAAATTGTTTAATTTACAAATCTTAAAATTTTAAATAGTATAATGAATAATATAAACATAAATAATATAGTAGATAATATATGATACACATAACATATATATAGAGAAAAATAAGTAATAGAAATAAAATAAATGCTAAAAAAATAACTTAAATACATAAGAAATATAATAGACATAATATAAAATAATGAATGTTTATATATAAAAATAATATGTATAAATAAATAATATATAATACAAGTAAAAATAAAAATAATGATATAAAATAATAATAATCTGTTAAAAATAATAGATAACGTAAATAATTATATGGTAAAATAATCTTATCATATATAGTATAAAAATAAAAAAAATAGTATATGGAATATATATAATAATGATAATAAATATATAAGGGCTAGATTTAAAGTTTAGTAAAGTTACTGGGCGAATTTAAGAGAAATAAACTGAATTAAGGTCTTAATTAAAAAGCGCGTAAAGCAAAAGGACTTATTGGGCAAATTGCCCCATTCCCAAAACGGCTGCGTTTTAATCTTGGATTTATAGCAGTTACTGTAGGGACTAAATCAAAATTGAGACAAAACAATAGGGCCAAATCATAAATAAAATAGAGCGCAATTATAATCGTAACAAAGAATAAAAGGACTAACTGAGCAATTATCCCTATTTAAAAAAATGCGCGGATCCTCCCCGGGTAATCCGGTCAACGCGCGGTTCTGGTCGTTTTAAAACGACACCGTTTTATGTAGGCTATATAAGTCATATTTTGACTAAAAAAACATTTAGAAGCCTGCTAAAAAAACTCAGAGAAATTCTATGAAAGAGAGAGGGAGGAGGGGAACTCCGACTCTGGCCTCCGTTGGCCACGCTTCAGTCACGTGCGCACGCGCCACCCTAAGAACCACCGTACACGGTGGCTAGGGTTTGAAAAATCCTTCCTTTCGCTCGTCGTTCATTAGGTAACCTCCTCTCTTTTCTTTTTAAAAGTACTTTTTGTATATATATACATATAAACATTCAGATGTTTCAATACTGACAATAGAGAAATGAAAGGCAAAAATATAAAAACAAAAATCACCTTTGAAACTATTTTTTTATTCGTTTCCCCCCTTTACATTGGTTTAATTCGAGCTTTTATAGCCACTATTTATTACAAAAATTGGGAAAGAAATCTTCTATTTCTTTCTATTTCTTACTCAATGTATCTTTGACCTTGATTTGCTGAGATACTTTTTAGTCTCCTTTTTCTTGCTCTATGTATCTGCTGTGTTTCCTTCTCTGCTTTTGTGTCCTTTGTATTGTCTTGCAGGTATTTGCGAAAAATCCGGCAATGGCAAAGGCTTGACGATGGTCCACTGGTGGCGTTGATCTCGGCGTGACTTGGGGCCTGGAATCATGGCCTTGATGGGGTAGCTGGAACAGTAGGAGCTGAAGAGTCATGAGGCTTGGCTTCTAGAACCTTCTGTTTGCGGCGCGAGAAGAAAGAGGGCAGAAACCCTAGGGTTTCCTGCCTGGGTCTACAGATGTTTAGGCCAATGGGGCCTCTGGAAATTTTGGGTTTGTAATGGGTAGAGGTGTTTTGGGCTACCAGTCTATAACGGGTCCATTGCAACTGTTTGGGACTTAGTTTAGGCTCGGCTAGTCTAGTAAAATTTGGCTGTTGGGTCTGTGTATTTAGGCTTTGTAAAAAAACTTTTATGGACTGTTTAAATTAAATAAATAAATATTTATTTATTTATCCATTAATTTTTCAGTTTTAATAATCCGGGCAAATTTTGGTGATTACAGCTGCCCCTCTTTGCTCATTGTTATGTAATAGGAATTGAGCAAAGACCATAAAGGACCAAATTTGCCCGGCCTAGCCCAATCTTTGCGATCTTTTCCTCGAATGGTCTTATACCTTCTCCCTATGACCTCAAGAATGCTATGTTGATATCTTTGATCTATTTTCTGCCGAACACAGAGACACTGAGTCTGCTTCTTCGATTTGTAAGGATGTCAAATCATCTTGAGTCTGTTTGAGAACATTTGAGAATCATATCTGCAAGGTCCTCGACTTGTTCCTTGTAAGCACAAGGATGCCTAAACCATCTTGAGTCTGTTTGAGAACATTTGAGAGTCATATCTGCAAGGTCCTCGATTTGTTCCTTGTAAGCACAAGGATGCTAAATCATCTTGGATCTGCTTCAGTATAAAAATCTGAAGGTTAGATCTGCTATATTTGAGAACGTCTGAGAGTCAGATCTGCTATGTCATCAATTTGTTCCTTGTAAGCACAAGGATGCCTAAACCATCTTGAGTCTGTTTGAGAACATTTGAGAGTCATATCTGCAAGGTCCTCGATTTGTTCCTTGTAAGCACAAGGATGCCAAACCATCTTGAGTCTGTTTGAGAACATTTGAGAGTCATATCTGCAATGTCCTCGATTTGCTCCTTGTAAACACAAAAATACCAAATCATCTTGGATCTGTTTCAGTATAAACATCTGAAGGTTAGGTCTGCTATATTTGAGAACGTCTGAGAGTCAAATCTGCTATGTCCTCGATTTGTTTCTTGTAAACACAAGAATACCAAATCATCTTGGATCTGCTTCAGTATAAACATCTGAAGGTTAGATCTGTTATATTTTAGAATGTCTGAGAGTCAAATATGCTATGTCCTCGATTTGTTCCTTGTAAACACAAGAATACCAAATCATCTTGGATCTGCTTCAGTATAAACATCTGAAGGTTAGATCTGCTATATTTGAGAACGTCTGAGAGTCAAATCTGCTATGTCCTCGATTTGTTTCTTGTAAACACAAGAATACCAAATCATCTTAGATCTGCTTCAGCATAAATGTCTGAAGTCTAGATCTGTTGTCTTCAATTTGTTTCCCATAAACACAGGGATGCCATGTCGAAATCTTTGATCTTCATTGTCCCCTAGAGGACATGACCTGTAAGATGAGTATGTGCCTATGCCTAAGTATGCTATGATTGAAATGAGTCGAATGTCCTTAACATGTTATGATGCAAAGTGCTGTGAATATGACCCCTATCTCAGGTGTCATCATTCATTCCTTCATTTGTCTTTCTCAAAATTTTATTCTTACTCAGCTTGTAGGCCTTCCTCCAATACTATGATCTATTGAGGATGTCTGTAAGAATTGAATCATCCATTTCTTTTTGGACTGGAAGAAAGAAATCCCTCAAGTTCCTTCATCCCTTAGTTACGTGAATTTCTCAAACAATTGTCCTGTTTTAGTTTCTTGTATTATCTAGAAATTTCCAAAGTAATGTGCAAAACTTCATTTGTGAAAATATTTTAATTCATCTATCATTATTTCAATGCAACATACTTTAAAAATATCGGAAGATGAGTAAATCTTTGAGAATAATTGGATTTGAATTGTTAACAATACAAAGGAAATAAGTATCATAGCATATCTTTAAGAAGAAATAAAATCTAAAGATAGCAAACAGGATAAAAATCAGATGCTCGAAATATCGTCGCTTGAGCGTCTATACATTAGTTCCCCGAAGCCTTTCTTGAGTTCGACATGTGTTTAAAAGATCCAAAGTACTTTGTTGATGCCCCAATGTACACTGTGCCTCACTCTCTGTCAAGTCAAATATAGCAAGGTTGCTGTGTGCCCTTCAAAATTTGAGCTGCCCTTTCGGGTTTTCAACTCAAAATCCCTTTGGTCACAAGGTGCCCTTTGTGGGTTTTCACCTTGGCCTCTCTATTTTATTTTATTTTTTTATTTTTTTTAAAATTCAAGGCTCCCTTTGCGGGTTTTCACCTTGGATTCTTTTCTCTTTTAGACAAAGTACTTTTTGACTGAGTCTGAGTTCACCGGATTGGGTAGACTCTTTCCATCCATTTCTGTCAAAATTAATGCACCACCAGAAAAAGCTTTCTTCACGACGTATGGCCCCTCCCAATTTGGAAACCATTTTCCTCTAAAATCCTTCTGAATGGGAAGGATTTTCTTTAGCACAAGGTCCCCCTCATGGAATTCCCTTGGACGAACCTTTTTATCATAAGCTCGCATCATACGCTTTTGGTACATCTGACCATGTCGGATAGCCTTCAACCTCTTTTACTCAATCAAGTTTAGCTGGTCATATCGAGACTGAACCCATTCAGCTTCATCTAACCTTATCTCTGTTAAAATTCGGAGAGAAGGTATTTCCACTTCAATAGGTAAAACTACTTCCATCTCGTAAACTAACGAGAACGGAGTTGCCCCAGTAGAAGTTCTAAAAGATGTTCGATAGGCCAAGAGTGCAAACGGTAGCTTTTCATGCCAATCCCTATAAGTCTCAGTCATCTTTCCCACTATTTTCTTAATATTCTTATTGGCAGCCTCCACTGCCCCATTCATCTTTGGACGATAGGGTGAAGAGTTGTGATGCTTGATTTTGAACTGGTCGCAAACCTCTGCTATCGTTTTGTTGTTCAAATTCAATGCATTGTCGGATATGATCCTCTCAGGCATTCCATACCGACAAATGATTTCCTTCTTCAAAAATTGACTTACAGCTAACTTAGTAACATTTGCGTAAGAAGCAGTCTCTACCCATTTTGTAAAGTAGTCAATCATTACGAAAATAAACTGATGTCCATTCGAAGCTTTCGGTGATATTGGTCCGATGACATCCATGCCCCACATGAAAAATGGCCATGGAGACGTCATGACATGTAAAGGTGAGGGTGGTACACGAATTTTGTCCCCATAAATCTGACACTTATGGCATTTTTTGGCATAGTTGATACAGTCTCCTTCTATAGTGGCCCAGTAATAGCCAAACCTCATGATTTGTCTTGCCATCGTGAACCCATTTGCATGCGTACCACATATACCTTCATGAACCTCTTCTAGAATTAGCTTGGCTTCCACAGCATCGACACATCTCAAAAGTACTTGGTCTTTCCTTCTCTTGTACAGAACATCCCCGTCCAAAACATAGTCACAAGCTAACCTTCTCAGGGTTCATTTGTCATTTTCGGATGCCTGTACTGGATATTTACAATCTCTTACATATCACAATATATCCTGATACCAAGGATTGTCATCCTTTTCTTCCTCTTCAAGGTTACAACAGCTAACTGGAAATTCATAGACACTCATTTGAACTAGTCTCATCTCTTCCTCTTTGTTTGCCTTAATCATTGAAGTCAAGGTTGCTAAAGCATCTGTCATCTGATTCTCATCTCGTGGGAGATAGCTGAAGGTGATGTCATCAAACTCTCTTAGTAACCCCAAAACTACCATTCGATAATTGATTAATTTAGGGTCCCTTGTCTCCCATTCACCTATTAGCTGATAGATTACCAACGCAGAATCTCCATATACTTCTAGGGTTTTTATGCCTCTTTCTATGGCTGCTTAGAGCCCCATGACGCATGCTTTGTATTCAGCCATATTATTTGTACAGTCAAAATCCAACTTGCACGTGAACGGGTAATGGTCGCTATTCAGGGATACCAAGACTGCCCCAATTCCCTTTCTGACTGCATTAGAAGCCCCATCAAAATTTAGCTTCCATGGAGAATCTTCAGTTGCTGCTATACACATTAGCTCCTCATTTGGAAAATCAAAATTCAATGTCTCGTAATCCTTCAAAGCTCTGCTGGCCAAGAAGTCTGCCACCGCACTTCCTTTGATAGCCTTCTGACTTACATAGACTATATCGAACTCTGAAAGCAAAATTTTCCATCTCGCCATTCTTCCATTTAAAGCCGTTGATTCCATCATGTATTTTAATGGATCTAATTTTGAGATGAGTCAAGTAGTATGGTATAGCATGTACTGTCTTAATCTCCGTGTGGTCCAAATCAACGCACAGCACAACTTTTCGATTGGTGAATATCTCATTTCATAGTCAGTGAATTTCTTACTAAGATAATAAACTGCCTTTTCCCTTTTCCCTGACTCGTCATGCTGACCAAGCACACATCCCATAGAATTGCTGAACACTGACAAGTATAGTATTAACGGTTTATCTGGACTAGGCGGAGATAACACTGGAGCATTCAACAAATACTGCTTGACTTTCTCAAAAGCATTCTGGCATTCTTCATCCCAAGCACCTTGATTGTGCTTTCTGAGGAGACGAAAGATAGGATCACATTTCTCAGTCAATTGTGAAATGAACCGAGCAATGTAATTCAACCTTCCTAGGAATCCTCGAACTTCTTTTTGAGTACGTGGTGGAGGCAACTCCCGTATGGCTCTGACCTTGTCTGAGTCAACTTCAATTCCCTTTTCACTGACTACAAAGCCTAATAACTTCCCCGATCTGGCTCCAAATGTGCACTTTGCTGGATTGAGCTTCAACTGAAATTTTCTCAACCTTAAGAACAATCTTCTCAAGACCTCAATGTGTTCTTTCTCTTTTTTGCGACTTGGCGATCATATCATCAACGTATACCTCAATATCCTTATGTATCATGTCATGAAACAAGTTTACCATGGCTCGTTGGTATGTTGCCCCTGCGTTCTTTAACCCAAACGGCATTACTTTATAACAAAAGGTGCCCCACAATGTTATGAAAGTAGTTTTATCCATATCCTCCGGATGCATCTTTATCTGATTGTATCCTGAAAAGCCGTCCATGAAGGAGAACAACGAATCTCTCGCTGTGTTGTCTACTAAAGTGTCGATGTGTGGCAGAGGAAAATTATCCTTTGGGCTTGTTTTGTTTAGATCTCTGTAATCAACGCACATTCGTACCTTCCCATCTTTCTTAGGGACAGGTACAATATTAGCTACCCATTCAGAGTACTTCACTTCCTGCAAAATCCTGCATCAAACTGCTTCTTGACCTCATCTTTTATTTTCAGGACATGTCTGGCCGCATCCTTCGCAACTTCTGTTGGACCGGTTTACATTCTTGTCTTATCGGAAGACGATGTACTACAATGTCAGTACTCAATCCGGGCATATCCTGATAAGACCATGCAAAGATATCCTTGAATTCCTGAAGCAACTCAATCAAGCTACGCCTTGTGTCATTAACGATCAATGTTCCAATTTCACCTCCTTCCCTTCCTCTAGGGCTATATTCTCTATTGCCTCTTTTCATGTGGCATGATTTGTTTCTCCTCCTGTTTTACCATTCTTAATAGATCGAGAGATACGTCACAATCTTGAACATCTTCAAATCCTGAGGCTCCTCTAAACACATGTCTTGCTCACAAGAGAAATCAGGAGCGCAGTATTAGTGCTCATATCATTGATATCTAGAGACATGTGAGGGATATGAAAGAATATACAAGGAATGAATGAATTTAAGAATGATCGTTTATGTGCTATGAATAAAGAATAAGAGTTGTTAGAATTTAAAGGAATATTGGTTGATAAAATTGAAGCAATACTCTTTAAATTGATAAAAGTTATGTTTTATTTGAATAATAACAGATGAACATAAGCCTATTTCACAAACATAATCTTACTACTCCTAGGCCCTAGAGTAATAAACATGTTTCGAGAATTACTCTAAAAAATTTCTAAAGACTACAGGAAGATCCTCCGCAGTCCAATTGTTTAGAGAGCACCCCAGTTCGTAAGGGTGAATACCCTCAAGGTTTTCCTGTCCAAACCACTCACTATGTACAACATTGATTTGATGACTCTCTTCTACCAGCAACCCTCCTGACTTAAAGGTTTTGGATATAGGTGGGAATGTCATCAGTTACTACTTTACTTCTCCTCCGTTCAAACGCGTCTTCCTTCTTGCTTGACGCTTTTCCATCTCCTGTCTCTTTTGTTTATGGTCTGGCTTAAAACCCAAACCAAAGTGATCCTTCTTCTCTATCAATTTTGGGACTTGAATCCCTCCTTGCAACTGTTTCCTAGTCCTTTTCCTGGCAATGCTCCTTTCCCCATCATTACTTGCAGGGCCATCCTTGTTGCTCTAGACATTCTGGGAATCGGCACCTCGCTTCCCTCCGAAATGAAGGTAGCATTAACAATTTCCAAGGAACGAAAAGAACACTCGATAGCCTCCTCATTTGTCTCCACATAAGGAGGTTTACTAGTGACGGCTGCTATGATGTCCTCCTCTGCATTGATGGTTATCAAGCGTCCATCAGTCACCAACTTCAATTTTTGGTGCAGTGAAGAAGGCACCGCTCCTGCCGAGTGTATCCGTGGCCTCCCCAACAAACAATTATAGGAGGGCTTGATATCCATTACCAGGAAGTCAACTTCATACGTATTTGGTCCAATCTCCAGAGGGATGTCAATTCGTCCCATTACTTTCCTTTCAGTTCCGTCAAAGGTTCTTACCACATTATGACATGTCTTTATGTGCGAACTGTCGATGGGTAATCTGTTCAATGTAGATAATGGAAGGACGTTCAAAGCGGACCCATTATCAACGAGTACACTTGGAAGCGTGTATCCTTTGCAACGAGTGGTGATGTGCAAAGCCTTAGTTGACCCTATGCCCCCAGGTGGAATTCATCATCATTGAAGTAGATGAAATTATCAGCACTGATGTTATTTATCAACCGGTCCAACTTATTGACAGAATATCATGAGTGACATATGTCTCGTTGAGTACCTTCAACAACGCTTCTCGATGCACTTCAGAGCTTAGTAGTAAGGCTAAAACCGATATGCGTGCTGGTTGCTTACGCAACTGCTCGACCACCTGTACTCACTATGCTTAAGGAACTTTAAAAATTCCTTAGCTTCCTCCTCTCTCACTGGCTCGTTAACAGGTACTTCACTCTTTTCTTATTTCAACATTCTTGGTTTTGTGGGCTCTACTCTGACGTCCCCCATATCATAACACTTCCCACTCCGCGTATGGGAACCTTCATCTCATACATCTTTAGATGCGCTGGCTATGTTTCCCTCTCCCGGCACCGTCACGCTACAGTCATAACCCCATGGTACTTTCTTGCTATCCTTGTAAGGGAAAGGAGTAGGTGTATGGATAATAACCTTGGGCGCTGCTGGTGTCCCCATTTCATTATCCCTGGCAGGGAGATAATGATCCTTGGTCCGCTGGTTCTTTGCTGTTCATTTCCAGCACACATACTTGCTTTTCATAGAGCTACTTCAAACCTGTAGCTCTTTGTTGTCTATGAACCTTGCACCAAGGCTTGAATTCTCGCAATCTTCACGAACCCCGTAGTCCACGTTCTTTCTTTCGTATTTTTAGAGGTCAACATACTCTCTTCATCATCTCTCCAATTACCCTCATAGGCATCCTTATCTCATCAACATTTTTTTTCCTTTTTCCGCTTCACCAATGGCATTTATCCTGTTGTCATGTTCGGCAAAGATTCTCAGTATTTGGGTACTCTATTTCAAAACCCATTCTTGATCACCTCTACGGCTTCTTGAATCCAGTACATTCTCGATTGAGTGCCCGATATCCAGCATGATACTCACATCTGGCATTTGCATCATACCATTTAGGATACGGAGGTTGTAATGGTTTTAATGGAAAGGGGCTATAGCATGCCATCATATAGATTTTGATAGAGCTCCCTATACGTCACAGGTATAGGCGTAAATTGCATCCTCTCATGCCTAGTGTTGGATTCCTACTTTTGAGAGCCTTGTTGCCCAACTGTGGCTACTTGGGCTGGCTAACTATGACTGATTTTGAATTAAAATCACTTTATTGTTTACCTCGTTGTCTTTTCTTCTTGGGGCTGATCTTTTGGCTACTTCCCCCTCAATTCTTCCTCCTCTTATGGCATTCTCTATCATCTCTCCTGCCATAACTATGTCCGTAAAACTTTTAGTAGTGCTTCCAATCATATGAGTAATAAATTGGGCTTTCAGAGTATTAATAAATAACATAGTGGTCTCCTCTCCAACAGTGGTGGTTGAACCTGCATCGCTACCTCTCTCCACCTCTGTGCATATTGCCTAAAATTCTCATTAGGCTTCTTCTCCATGTTTTGCAGGGTAATCCTGTCAGGGGTCATGTTTGTTACATGATTGTACTGTTGCACGAAGGCTTGTGCAAGATCTTCCATGAACTTATTCTAGCCCGGCTCAACTGATTGTACCATCTGGTGCTGCTCCTATCAAACTATCTTGAAAACAATAGATCAATAGCTGATCATTGTTTACATACCCCGTCATCCTTCTGCAAAACATTGTGATGTGGGCCTCTGGGCAAGTAGTGCCATTGTACTTTTCAAATTCTGGCATTTTAATTTGTGAGGTAACACTAGGTTTGGGACCAGACTTAAGTCCTTGCATCAACCCCATGATTATTGCCAATCCTTCCAAAGCCTTGAACTTTTCTTCTAACCATCTACAGTGTTCATCCAATTGCCTTGCACTTCGGCCTTCAAATCCTCCTTTTCCACCATATCTAGATCGGGAACAAGAGGATTAGTAAGATTGTCACCCATATTAAGCCCTGAACCAACCGGAAATTCACATGGACACCAGCATCAATTGGCCCATGCTGAGGCCTCACAGTAGTAGATGGCCTTTAGGAGGTGCCTCAGTTTGCAATGATACATGCGGCGGTGTAAAACCTGGAGGAGACCCTCATTTTCCTCTTCAGTGATGGCCATAGGAGCCTTTCTTTATCAGTGGCCCTCAGTAACTAGCCATTTCGGCCATTATATTCCTCTGAGCTTCCATCATTTTCCTCATCTCATTCTGCATTTTAGCCAACTGCTCTTCAACTGGTCTTGCATATCCTTTTGAACTGCTCAAACCTTTGATCCATGTTCTAGTTTTAGTGCGAGTGCCGTAAGGATGTGTGATTTCCAGTTTTTCTTTTCTACCTTTATAAAGAAACTTTAACTAATTAGGGTCTTTCTATAACCTTGAATGCATATGATATGATGTAATGAAATGTATGAATGCACAAAGGCATCAATCTCGATTCAATCTCATTTAGAAAACTTTATTTAGAAAAAAATATCTTTACATATAAATGGATTACAAGTAGCTTTCGCCCTAATGCCCAAAGTTTTTAACTCTATTAATAAAAGGCTAACTCTCTTCCTATGTCTGACGATGACCCACACATCATACTCAATACATCGGCTCGTACTGCCAAGTCTTGCACATATTCAGCAACCTCTCGAATCTGAGCTATGGCTTCTCCATGACATGATCCTTTCTCTAATCTGCCTCTAGACTGATGAAGCTCTCCCTTTAGATAATCTCCTTGCGTCTCGAGTTCTCGATCTGAAGTTTACCTTCCTGCAATGCTGCTTCCAAATCTTCACTTTACTCTTTAGTCTTTTAACTCGACCTAAATCATGGTGCGATGCCACGAAGGGATCTTAAGCTAGTTATTTAGCTTCAACCTTTATTCTTTCTTCTAATCCAATTCTGCGATTGCATCTCCTGAACTTTTCTCCAGTCTCAGCTCTAGCTTCCTTCTTGGACTCTTTCTGCAACTGATCTGAAGACCTCTATTTTCGCTCTTCTCAAGGATACTGTGCCTTTTTGTAGTGTTCTTCAATCATCTCTATCCTCTTCAATTTCCTCTTTTCTTTCTTTCTTTTCGACCTCCATCTTCTAGACATCGATATCTAAACTCAAGTACATCTTTTCTTCTTCAGCTTTGCTATCCTTTTCTCAGCTCCAAATTTTCCTCTCAAATTCTTGCTTCATAATTTCTAACTCCGAGGGCATCACTTGCAGATATTCCTCCATCGGTCGAGCTCCTTCCATATTTGGCTCAGGAATTTATCATTGTCTTCTACCTCTCCATTCAACATATTCTGGATCGTAGCAGGGCCAATAGCTACTCCTTTCAACCGACACGTCTTGTTCCAAGGCTAGAGATTCACCGACCTTTTTTGTAATCGGCTCCTCTATATGCGAACTCACTTTGAGTTAGCCCATGAGTTGCTGGAACTGCTCAAACCGAATTGCCTTAACATGAGCAAGGGGGCATAACCAATGGCACTCCAAATTCCCAATAAAGGGACCCAATCGAAACTGCGCAACGAAAGAATCTCACAGGAATCACAAGCTCATCAACACTTTCGACTGAAGATTAAGTAGTCACCAATTCTCCTCTGGAAACAATCTCCTAGAACGACATGTCTTCAGGGGATAATCTCGAAAAAACCGAAAAAGACCTATTATCAACAAAAAGATATAGAAAAAGCTAGAAGCAATGTGCACAACCAACAAACTCCTGCACCAGTTCCTACATTGCTAAGGACCTAAGTTCTACAAAATTAGGAAGAGGTGACCTCATGGCATGGAAAAGATTTGGTCTCATCCATCCCAACCCTAGGAACACATCATCCGTACAAACTAAGCAAAAACATACCTCTTTGTTATCAGTGTGTCAAATCAGCCTTCAAAGCATCATGAAATGCACTTGCACTGCCCTCTTTATTCTGCAGTAATCCACTGTCCTATCTGTATAGCCACAATTCTTCAAAGGTAGGGCATAAGCGAATATTCATCCACCGGAACTGGGACAACGTAAAAAGCAGTGTACCTCTACGGTAGCACCAAGTTACTTAAAGTAAAGCACTGTACCTGGATTCCAAACTGAGCGAGGGTCGGACAGTGCTCATCTATTTGAACATCGAGCAAGTAAGGTAAGTCTCCGTATTATCGTAAATAACTGTTAGTCTGTGCCCATTGATCCAAATCTCTTAACTCTTGGAGATTATCGGTAAACGATGCGAGTATCCTGATAGCTCGACATATATCCCCTATACATCTCTCTTTTTAACTGATTTGCTCAACATCTATGACGTTAGCGTGCCTCACTCTATCAAGAGTCGTTTCCATAAAAACCTCTAATTTAGACACTGACCGTGAATCGATACCTTTGTAAATGCAAAATGTCATGCAAACAAAAGAAAAAAATAGTCAGTATCACATGATATCAATAAATCTCAACAATAATTTATAAGGGTAATATCTAAAGTTTAACTCTAACTAAGTTGGGCTCTTACGGTTTTTTCTATATGAGGTTGGTTTAAAGTTTGAGGTACCTGAACCAGCAGATTCCTCGATCCTCACCATTATAGGCTCATTTGAATCGAGTTCAGTTCAGGGGAATACATTTCCCTATGGCTACAAGGAGATGAAAATCTCACGAAACCATAGGTACGGATGTATCCCGAAAGTGATCCACTATCCTGCACGGAGGCGAAAACCTCACGAAGGCGTAGCTTCTCACTCCCACTTAAGGGTGTGACCACAACGGTCATGCAAATGCAATGCGTATTAGAATATAGCAACACATGCAATAATACAAACACATGTAATGCAAAGAGGATTAAATTTAAAATTTTTTAAATTTTGACATTAAGACAAGAGATAATCAATTACACGGCTTGACTCTCCTATTGGTCCCAGTGGAGTCGCCAAGCTGTCGAGACCCATTTTCAAAATCGAGTTTTGGAAATGGGAATCGATTTTAAAACGAAAACGGGAAGTCGCCACCAATCTTTTTAGGTGTGATTGGATCACCTTATAAAATTTTGTTTTAAAACATTAATTTTGGTCTACGAAAAGTCGAGAAAGGATTCGCGGAGTCGTTACGTATGAGGAAGGAGTAGCACCCTCGTAACGCCCAAAAATTGGTACTAATTGATTATCAAAGTGTCTTATGTCGAAATTAGAAATTTTAAGCTGCAATCTCTTTGAAACATTTTTATTTTGAAAATTGGAGTTCATCGTATCAAAAATTGATACTGAGTTAGCCTTTGGAAATCCCTATCTCGAAACAACAAAAACGCACATCCAGTAAGTTAGGACATATTGCTTTGAAATTCAAGACAGTCGCTTACATTTGAAAACCTTTAAAAACTTAGAAGGGTACTTGATATTAGAACGACCGAGAACAGTCGGCAACCCAATAAGTTAGGGCACTACTTTCTCGAAGTTTCCAAACATCAAGCATTGCCTTTTTGTATTTTGAAGACTTTGATGCCCTCTCTTTTTAAAAGTGAAGTGTGGAGAAATATATTGCATTATAAACATACTAGTAACATATTATTGTAACAGGTAAATAATACATGCATTTAATAAAATGAATGCAATGATAAAGAATAATACATATAAAGCAA